>NW_022280053.1:1706314-1719150 GCF_004355925.1 Anarrhichthys ocellatus
TTCGCTGCCTCCGCGTCCCTGGCGCGCCGTCCTCATTTTTCCTTCCCCAGCCTGTGTGAATGAGAGAGACGTTCAAAAGCCACGAGTCTGTTATAGAGTCAAGATCAAGCGTCTCTTTGTTTCTCTGTCAGGCTCCTGGCAGATTGTGAGCTGCCCCTGTGCCGGGGTGATAATGTGAGCGCTCTCTGTCAAGTGGAGGTTTGCACTGACATTTAGAACAGCGGATGTTGAAATGGATATTTAAAAAAAAAAGCAGTGAACTGATAGTTACTCAGTTATCCTGAACGTGCCATGTTTGCTTCATGATTATGAGAAGATTCAAGCATTTTTTTTTGTGACTTATGAGATTTTATTTTCATTTGTCAGTGGCCGGTGGAAGAGGACGGACTGAGTAGTCAGCCTACAGATGTACACTGAGATGCCAAGGCAGTTGCTTGATAGTGATTTTCTTTGTCTTGTCAGCACATCCTTCGGTAGAAAGCAGTGCGGCTGAGCCGCTGTCGTTGCTCCTTTTTGGATTTTGTGAAGTCACTCGTTCTTTCTAATTGACTCAATCAGCAGATCTGTCCTGTGATTGTTATCACTGATGCAGTGATGAACATCTTTTTAAAAGTCACTCACTCTGTCTTATCTGATCAGCAGGTTACTCTTTATCTCTCAGGAGAACAAAAAGAACCCCTCTTTCTGACGTTGTACACGTTACACTTCACACTTTCACACACCCAGCCCACTGAAAAATAGGAGTAGCTCCAGCTGGCTTGATTGGCTGCATCGTCCCTTTGTGTGGATTTACACACTCTCTGATGGTGCAAAACGGGTGGAGCCAGGTTGTTTGTGGTGTCCTGGTGGAGATGAATGCAATGCGGCTTTAGCGTCCCACAGGCACAATGCCCTTAATGGGCAAATAGCATCAAAGTGACCTTTGTAATTTCATAGAGGAATGCCAGGATGTGTTTTTATGGTACCCGTTTGTCTTTTCCGGCTTTAGTTTGAGCCGTTTGTTCTTTTATCTGCTCCAGCATCGCTGCTCAACTGCCCATCTCTTCTTTTTATCCACTCTTTCACCCTCAGGTGTTGCCAGCGAACCCGGAGGAATCGTGGCAGGTGTACAGTTCAGCCCAGGATAGTGAGGGAAGGTGTGTCTGCACTGTGGTGGCGCCCCAGCAGTCCATGTGTTCACGGGATGCCCGCACCAAACAACTGAGGCAGCTGCTAGAGAAGGTAATCACCGCTTAACTCCTCACCAACTCATGAGCATAGCAATCAAAGTCGTGCAATACCCAGAGTGACCCCTCTTTACTCCTTGAAACTACAGTACAAATACACACACACACACATATAGGCTTACCCATGACTGTGGTCTGCCCGTTGGACAAGAATAGGAATCTAATGAGCTCCCTGGAAACCAAACATGCATCATGGGAGGCAGCTACACACCCGTGAGTTTCTATTCTACTGCACACAACCAAAGCAACACATCTAATGAGGCAACCCGGCCCAATACACACAGACTGGTGGTGGTTTCCTATTTACATAAAAAGAACATTTAAGCACATTTCTGAAAAAAAAAGAAATGGAGTTGATCCCCACTTAATGCAGCGGATCCACACAAAAAAATACAGACATCAACAGATATTTCATGAATAAACAGAAGATGTGCCAGGTTTCTGGAGTTTCTAGACTCCAACAGTTTTGGAGAAACCAAATGTTTTAACAGTATGCATTCCACACTTCCACCATGTGTCTGAGGCCCCTGACTAGTTGGCCTGATGTCAGAGTTTGTGAGTCACTGCGAGAAGAAAGCCAAGCCAAAACAACATATTGACAGTCTGTTGCGTTTTCCCTGCATCTCATACTCATTGCTCCAATTAGCCTGTAATAAAATAGAGATTTGATTTCATGACTCGGTCCAATGTGTCCATGTGGCACCTCAGGTCCAGAACATGACCCAGTCCATCCAGGTCCTGGACCAGCGAACCCAGAGGGACCTGCAGTATGTGGAGAAGATGGAGGGCCAGCTCCGTGGTCTGGAATCCAAGTTCAGGCAGGTGGAGGAGAACCACAAGCAGAACATCGCCAAGCAATACAAGGTACGGAGCCGGATCTCCAGCCATTGACCCAACCGCCATTCTGTCATACCTGCTCTGTAGCCCATTGTGCACAGCCTTACCCATTTTGTGTCTCCGTGTTCCCACTGTGGAGATGCTAAATTGACTCAACCACCATACCACATACTGAGAAATCCATAATGCATGCATAATCATAGAGGTTCAATAGTTGGATACATAAACTCAGCTGCAAGAATTCATGTCCTTATTTCACTCCAACTCACTTTATCAAACCATGTGATGGAATCCTAAATCAACTTGGACATTAGGAGATTTACGTTTCTCACACACTTTTTCTTAAAGGGACAGTGTGTGAAAACGGAATATGATATTTATAAGTATGTAGTATTAGTAGTATAATCACCTGAAAATAAGAATTGCTGTGCTTTCGTTACCTTAGAATGAACCGTGGATGGGAGAACTTTCAGTTGGTTGCAGGTAGGGTGGGGTATCCCTTAAAATGTTTCGAAACTAGTGCTGATATGCCTTGTATTTCTTTTTCATCCAATAAGGACCGCTAATAACTTAACTTTATTAACTCTCAGTTCAAGGAGTAACTATAAGATAATGAAAAGTAACTGTCACAGCATCTTAAAGCAAAAAGTAACATTAGCAAATTACTTGGTTTATCCGACCAACAGTCCCAAGATGGAGAAAAGCAGCACGTCTCCACCATTGAGGAGCTGCAATTGAGGAATCTGGGCATTTTCCTTCGAAAAATGACTTTTAACGATCAACCAATTTTCAAAAGAGTTGACAATTATCTTGCTGCCGCCTGACTAATTACATAATCGACCAATCGTTTCAGCTCTCCGTTTAACGAAAGAAGTTCTCAAGTGCTAAACGTCGTCTAAACACAAGCGGCCATGCAGGAACTTTCAAAATCAAAGAATAAACAAGACACATTCGATGCCAATTTAAAAAAAATTAAAAGTTTGTTTCATTCTCTGCCACAAACATCTTTCAGCTGGTACCATGAAAGCATTGAGGTTCAATACCCAGCCCTCTCTCTCACACAAATGCATTGTTTCACTTGTATCCCTACCTGTACTATCTCACCTGCACCAATACACGTGTGTGTGTGTGTGTGTGTGATCACCGCTGCATGCTCAGAACACCTCATGCCACCAACACATTCAGTGCATGTGTGCAATTTTCTGTAACATGTCTTAAGTGCATATACTAAGTGCGTGTGCGTTTGTTTGTGTGTCTTGTCAGCTAGGTTAGCAAGCTCAAGCCCCTGTCAACAGTTTGTCATTTTCTTGCTTGCAGGGCTAACTTTAAGACATGTAAAGAGAGCCACAGGGAAGAAGAGGCAGGTCAATTCCAGATTCCCCTGAACTGGGCCACAGTACTGAGAGCATTTGGGCGTCAAACAGTTAATTTACCTTTAGCACCATTAAGACTAAGAAACCCCAGCCTTCTCCCAAACCAACCCACCACTGATCTCTTCCTGCATGTTACTGCTGTCAAAGTTTTCCATTTAAAAGCTTTCTTTTTCAAACCTAGATACATTTATTATTATTATTATTATTATTAACAATTGCTGTTATTCATTCTATTTTTCTTTTGGCTTTTGTCTATGCATATTTGGTTACTCAACAAATCTATACGTAAAACTATAGACGTAAAATTCGAGTCACTTTGTTGTGTGTGACATGTAAAAGCATGTAACCCTTAATACGATGTTGCATTTTAAACGATGATGACCAATAAAGAGCTTTCCCAATTGTTGTCGGTGTACCGAGGGCTTGCTTTTTAACGGCTGGTCACTGCCGGGGACGGAGCCACCTGCTCTGCTCGTCCAGCGGGCGGAGCATGTTACCTGGGTTTGTTTGCTCAGACACACACCTGCACAGACAAAAAAAAACAAAACACAGCTGCTCACACACAAACACTGAACACAGACACAAACAGGGGTCAGTGAAGAGGCAGGATAGAGGTAGAGTAGTCAGGTTCAGACAGGTGTTATTTATTTATTTTTCTTTCTCCTTTTGTCACGCATGACACTCAACCGAGCTTATTCTAATCCTTTCAGGCCATAAAAGCGAAAATGGAGGAGCTTAGACCGTTGATACCAGTGTTGGAGGAGTACAAAGCCGATGCCAAATTGGTATTGCAGTTTAAGGAGGAGGTCCAGAATCTGACGTCAGTTCTAAACGAACTTCAGGAGGAGATGGGGGCCTATGACTACGAGGAGCTCCACAGCAGAGTGTCAAATCTTGAGGAGAGACTCCGAGCATGCATGCAAAAATTAGGTAGGCGCAGAAAGTTGTTGGCACACACTTTGCTTCAAAACATGTGCATGCACAAACACACCCCTGTTGGTACTGACATGTAGTATGTTGTGATTTAGCCAGAAAGATTTCCTCAGGCATATACACACGATTCAGAACATCACAGGGACATTATGTGTGGCTGAAATGCTCAAGCACTCACATGCATATTACACACCACTCACAACACAATCGCCAGTTACCCTTTGTGGTTGTATTTCACAGTGCTCGCCCTCTGACAGACTATGCCATCGATATATACTCTCACATTTTCAAAGTCTATTACAGGGCTTCACCTGTACTCATAGAACTGGAATTACATCCAGGTAACGTCTATATCATCTGTGTTTCTTCCTTCAAAGACACCAATGGTCGGTTGTCAGAAAATCAATTCAAGACATTATCAATCAAAACAAAACCATCTTCTCTGCTGCTTTTCTGTTTTTCTGTTACTGTAAATATTATGAATATTTGGGGATTCTTTACTGTTTATTGGACAAAACAGACTTACAGACGGCACACTGGGAACACTATTTTTTTTCATTGTTTTACAACATTTTATAGAATAAATCAATAATTGATAGATGAATTGATAATGCAAATATCTTAAATGGCATCAGTCCTGACGGCCCACCCTTTTAACTTTATTTGTGTGGACAATTGCGCAACTTACATTGTAATACATTACAACGGAATTTGCGAACCTGCATGAATCTATGGTAGCATCCAAAAACATGGCCTCCGGTGATGAAAGAGATGGCCTGTTTAAATACACGATTAGGTGTTTCACAGGAGTACACACACACAAACGCACACCGACGAGGAAGAGAGCTGCACACAGGAAGTTTCTATCGCAGTCTTATCTTTGGTTTTAGCCCCGTCTCAGGCTCTTCACACCTCTGTCACAGCCCACAGTGCTAATAGATGCACACCCACACTTCAGTGACTAAGATAAATTGCAAGAGCAGAGACACTTACACGCAGCACATCACGGGTATATTGTGTCCCTGTTCAAAATATTCACAGTGCAAGATGATAGAAAGGAAGTGGGAAAATACTTTAGGTTACAAAGACTACTGTTCATTTTGGACAGCTGGTCGAGACACGGAGATTTTAATTGAATTGAATACGTAGAGTACAAGAAGCAGACGCCTAATCTCAGCCCCCCCCAGTTACCGTTTCAGTCACTATCTCTCTTCACCTATCCACACACAGTTGTTTTAGTTTGTTTTTTTACTGGCCACATCTGCTGTCACTACCCACCGGACTGGAGCAAGAGTCTTGTCCGTGTTTCTGCTCTCAGTTCGTTGCACATGCCGTTGCTCACATGACTGCCAAAGATAGGAGAGCGGGTAACTGCGGAGTGTGTGTGTGTGTGTGTGTGTGTGTGTGTGTGTGATCAGACGAGATAAGGGCGAGTTCACCCAGCGAGGGACTGGCTTGGGCAGAACAGAGGGTGGCTCTTCCTTTCATCTTCACACGATTGCATAGGCACTCATGCATAGTGCACACAAATACACTCCGCTGCACTCTCGTTATTGAGATTAAACTGGCAAAGGTCGCAAGACCAATTTGCATCTGCAGATTAACAGGAGGAGGGTGGGGGCAAAAAAAAATGAAGGTAAAGAAGGCCGGAGAAATTTGAGCATTGAATAATAGATACAGCGACAGGAGCAATTGATAGGAGGTGGTGAGGGGGAAGGAGAAAGAGTGATAAAGTGAAGGCGAGCTGGGAAAGTGAAAGAGAGTAACTAGGGTCCCTGCAGAGCTGTCCTTCAAGCTGTTTTGTGCTGCAGAGACTAACAGACCGGCGGCTGCAGGGACACAATGGCCATCGATCAAGAGGACATGCCAGCTTGCTGGGCAATAATCAAATAAATAAATCACCCTGTGCCGTGCCCCAGAAACGCAGAGGCACAGAGAGCTTGAGGCAAATCCAGTCCCGTCACACCCAAAACACTGATGAATGGAGCAGGAAAGTCATACCAGCACATAAAGCAACTCAGCTACCTGCTTTGCAGCCATTGTTTTCACCCTCCATTTCCTCTGGAGAGAATACAATTACAAGGCATAATGTATAGCCACGTTCACCTGCCACAGAATCAATGTTTTGCTCTTTACGAACAATCTCAACGTATCTATTTTTGATTCGCTCTCCCTCATCTGTATAATGCAGTGATTGGTTTACTTTACTGACTGTTGTTCCTTTGTAATTGCTGAGGTCTGGGAACATGGAGACATCGCTACAAAGAAGTCACACAAGTGGTCAGAGAAAACTATTTCTCTGTGACATTAAACATTCACAACTAAATATGCTAACAGAGAAATACAGAAATCTCTTGTGTGAAATAACCATAAGTGTTCTACATTCTAAAGATAGAGGGCATGATGAGGGAAAATAATTAAATAAGTCAATGGCCAATGTGCTACTGCGGTCTCTAATCCCACTGAGGGTTACGTAAGGGACTCAAACCCCCCACTGGAAATAGTAGATGCTGCTCATGTGACCATGTGTTCGTCTCTCAGCACCGCCGCTGAGGTGTGATGCCCACACATAATCACAGGCAACACACATGCCGCACATAAAGACACACCGAAACTCATTACACACAATTTTCATTGTATAAGGGAAATGAATTTGACCCGATTCGAGAGTGAGAGAGAGCGACTTCAAAGCAAAATGATCAAGAACAACAGAGATGCTATGACGAAAGAGGGATGATGAGTATAACAATAAGGAGTTAATGGATGCGATGCTTCACAGCGGAAGATGCTAATGAAAACCTAAAGTGAGCCGCCGTCGCAGTCCCACTCTTTAAATTAGCATATCAGAGCGACTCATTCACGGGCTCAAATGAACTCGTCTCATTGACTTTTGTCTTGAAAAAACGCCTATTTGATAACCAATGGATGTGCTGCAGCGGTGTTCTGAGGTGCTCTCAGTGAGGTGGGGACACAGAACCCAGTGTTAGTTTTGTCAAATTCCCATTAACACCTTAATCAACACTAATTAACACGGCAGCAGCTCACGAGCAGCACACTGGAGCAGAACACACAGTGGCTCTCCCTCTTCCCACTCACTTTCTCACACATCCACACACAGAGATTAAAAGAGGCATCAGCATGTGTGAAACGAATAATAAGCAACTCGTGTGCGGCGCGACACGCAAAGGGAAAAGCCTCAAGCTGGACGTCGACTCACTCAATCTCCAGGCGAACTCGTTTTGGATATAAAGTAGATGAAAGGGAATCCCTTGAAATAGATTTTGAATTGGTCTAAATATCCGAATGGGTGTCGCTCTAGATGTTCCCCTCTCACCTCTTTCCTTTGCAGCATGTGGCAAGCTGACGGGCATCAGTGAGCCCATCACCATCAAGACGTCTGGATCCAGGTTCGGCTCCTGGATGACTGACCCCCTGGCACCTGAAGGAGATACGCGGGTATGTACGGCTGCACCCGGGCACGGATAGGAAACGAACATACCAGTGTTTTGGAGCTGGAATTATTAGTTGATCGACAGAAATGTGATCTGCATCAATTTTGATCGGCTGGTTTCACCTTCTCAAAGGTTGTGATAGAAATATCATTATCAACACAGGCAATTTGCAGTACCGCAATATTTGACACGCACTGATTGAGAATATTAACACAACCACACTGTCTGTAAACATTTAATGCTGAATGGACAAGTCCCTGGAGCTCTACAAGTCAAACAGTGATAGATACAGACTCTAAAGTAAGAGTTGGCCTTGATCACAGGTGAAGCTCAACTCTCGCTGTGAAATTTAATAAGCGGTTAATTGGTCACTGTCTTTTTATCAGCAGATCAAATCTGATTTCCCTCTGATTGTGGTTTCTGTTGGCTCAATAACTTTTTACTACTAAAACATAATAAAGTGAAATGCCAGGGATGAATCTATAGGGTCTTAACAGGAAGCTGCCCGGCGGACAGGGAAGGGAGGTAGCTTGAAATAAAGAATGTTTATTTGTCGGCTACGTGCTCTTTGTGCACCAGCTTCATAAGAGACAGAACTCCCTACGTCACATGGGAGGAAAGGGGATACAAATCGGCAGCATACGGTACAGTAGCTGTCGAAAGTTGCAGTTTGCCTCCTGCAGGCTAATTGTCATGAAAACACAGGCTGTATTTTAAAATATTCCAGCAGCAAGGGTGGAATTTACTGCTGACTGAGATTATATCAGCATACTGTAAAAGGCAACTTTTTTTTTGGAGAAACTAATACGTTTAGAAGTGAACACATGAAAATGTGCTGCGGTATCAAAGTCCGGGAAAAGGAGACTGAACGAAATTGACGGGAGCAGACAGTTCTGAGACATTTCTTTTCATCTCTTTGTCTCCGTACTTCCATTCCATTTTTTTTTTCTGGGCCCTTGGGGACCTACTTCCTTGATATGAATCATTCATTAAGTAAATCGCAGCAGCTCATGAAAGCAGGTAGGGGGAAGTGCTTCAGGTATCTCGGTCCCTCTGAGACAAAGGAAGTGTTTGAGTCACTAGTTCCGGAGTAAGAGCTCTCTGCCCACCATCCCAGGGGGGGACCAGTACCAGGAAGCCGGGTGGAAGCAGCTGAGACAGGCCTTTAATCTGGAATGATGGGCGTTACCCCTGCGGGGCTCAGCTGACGCCCCCCCTGCGGCTGTCACGCTGACTGTTTGCATTCGGAAGCTGCTGGATCTGAGCTTCGGTCTGCCCCTTAAGGAAGTCTCAGCACTGCATAAATTGGGATGCATGTTGAGTGGCGGGATTTGTTTTATTGTGTGTGATCTGCATTAAAGATCCAGGTGTTCTCGGCACACTGACGATGATAGGGGACAGGGGTTGTTTTTCTAGCTCTGAGGTGCTGCTGTGTTTGATGCGGATTCTTCTTTATTCCTCTTGTCATGATGTTTAGGTCTGGTACATGGATGGTTACCACAACAACCGCTTCGTGCGAGAGTACAAGTCGATGCAGGACTTTATGACGTCGGACAACTTCACGTCCCACCGGCTGCCCCACCCGTGGTCGGGGACGGGTCAGGTGGTCTACAACGGCTCCATCTTCTTCAACAAATTCCAGAGCCACGTCATCATCAAGTTCGACTTCCGCACCTCCTCCATAAGCAAGTCCCGGCAGCTCGACTACGCCGGCTTCAACAACGCGTATCACTACGCCTGGGGCGGCCACTCCGACATTGACCTGATGGTGGATGAGGGAGGCCTGTGGGCCGTCTACGCCACCAACCAGAACGCCGGCAACATCGTCCTCAGCAAGCTGAACCCCAGCACCCTGCAGATCCTCAAGAGCTGGACCACCAACCACCCAAAAAGGAGTGCCGGCGAGTCTTTTATGATCTGCGGCACGCTCTACGTCACCAACGGATACTCGGGAGGCACCAAGGTGTACTACGCCTACTCCACCAACTCCTCTACTTACGAGTACATCGACATTGCCTTCCAGAATAAGTACTCGCATATCTCCATGCTGGACTACAACCCGCGTGACCGAGCCCTCTATGCCTGGAACAATGGCCACCAGGTCCTCTACAATGTCACGCTGTTCCACGTTATCCGCTCAGAAGAACTGTAACCGTGGAAAAATGGATTACATACATAAATACATATTGTCTGTGTAGAGATCTCCCTATATACAAAAATATATCTGCGAAAGAAAAAGTCTACGGCGAGACCATTCCATTTATAATATCAAATAACTTTTACTGAGAGACTGCATCAACACAATGGATGCAAAATGGATTGAGTGTGAATATACACGACACTGAAAAAAAACAAATCTAAAATTGAAGGGTTTCATTCCAAAATGTGATATATTTGTTACAGGAAAAAAAAAAGCTTTATCAGTTCATATCACAGTATCACAGATGATTGTTAATAAAACAGAACTGTTTGTATATAAAAGGTCTTAATATAACTTGTAATAGTTACCCATAGTAGACTTTATTTTAATAGCGGCCATCATTTAGTCAGAGGTATTTTAACTTTGGAATGAAACTCTTTAATTATTTGACACATAGAAAATGATTGTAACAGTAGACTAATATATCAGATTTAAAAAGAATAAGATCAGATGCCAAAAAAAAAATAAAAAAATCATCACGCCTTTTTTATATGATGGAATATCAACCTAAGCTCATTCCTGTGGCTCCGGTTCTTCTGTAGAACGCCTCCCAGCAGAACTTTCCTTTTTGGTCAACGGGGGTCCTCCAAACAAAGACTGTTGGTAATAAACTGTTGGACCCCCGGGTCCCACGGACAGACAGAACAGTGGGAGGTCATTCTGCTCAGAAGACTTGATAGCCTAATGGGTGCAGTCTGTCATTTTGTTTTGATCAAGAACAGTAGCAAATCAAAGTCTGTATAGAGAAACAACAATAACAACATCCACTAAAAGACCTGAAGGCACTGACTGTTGACAGCGCTGTTGTTTGAGATGCTTTTCCCGTGTTAGTGACTATGTGTGAACAAGGCTTTCTTTGCATGAGTGTTTTCTATCACTCCGGTCTGCTCTTCTGAATGTCTTTTGCTGTATGATACTATAAAAAAAAGGAGGGCGGGAGGGAGGGAGGGAGGGGGAACAAGGTAGAATACCTTTGGGATTTGAGGATTTGTAAAGATATTTACTTTTTCTCCCCCCCCCCTGCTTCTTTCTATTTGGTTCTTGTTTTGTTTATTTTCCTTCTTTGCAATCATTTTACTTTTCAAATGTTCTTGTATCACTGTAACTGTTGGCACCGGGTTTGCCTCTCTGTATTTGTTTATTTGGACTGCGTGGGATGAATCTATCCAGCTCACATCTCTCTGAAGAAAAAAAAAAAGAAATAACAGAATGTATTGAGTATTGTATCCTGGGAACCTGGTCCTCCTATCTTCAATTCACATCATGCGCCTGTAGGGAGAGGGTTTTTTTATTGAGGATAATCCTGTCTCATGTCGTGTCTCCCTCCCCCCCACACACACTGCTAGTGAAGGATAATGCTGTTTAAATGTATACCCTTGCAGAGGACAAAAGCTTTTCACCCTTTTTGCGCTTTGCTGGACATGTGTTGTATCTGAGATGAGATAGTTAATGATTCGTGTCAATAAACCAGAGAAATCTGACGCTCGGATTGTTGCCTTAAAAACAGCTGCAGGCTGCCATGTGACAGCACACCGAGCGCATGGCTGTCCATGTCACTTTTACATCAAAACTAATGCGCTTACTTCCTGCCTTTTGGGTGAACTCCTTCATTAAAATTGCACAGTGAGGTCTCCCCGTTCCATTGTTGAGTTGTGGGAAAGGATGAAGCATTTACAGGCCGTGTCACATTCTCAGGAGTCTGAAAGCGAGGTTGTGTATCTTTTGAATGAAGACAATAACACATTCTCCCTCTAGCAAATGAGAAGTTGAATTCATAAAACAATAAACCGCACTGTTGCTCACTTCACTGCACTCAGGGGTTTTGCTGCTCCAGCCTTACTTGACCAGTAGCTCATAGTGGATAATGTTTGCTTGATGGTCACTTGGGCCAAAGTGCCGGCTGTTCATTAGAAATCAAATAGGCTTTAAGGTATTACCAATACATAGATCATCTGACCTCGTACAGTTTTGGAGCTATTAGTTTGTTTTTTTATTGCTATTGGCTTCTGATAACACTAGATATTAGATACCTCTCGGTTGTATTGGTGGTCTAACAGTGTTATAACTGGAAAACACCCTATTTGGGTTTCCCTCGATTGACATTTCTTTTGTGTTGTCTATTTATTGAGGCAAAACTGTCCACTTTTTGTTCATGCAACAATTTTCTCCCTGTCTTTGTTCTCCACTCAATTTCACTTTTACCCCCACCACCGCCATTCCCCCCCCTCCTTTATCATCAAGCCAGTCTTATTTTCCCGCTCTTTGTTGCTCCCACTCCCCCACTGCCTCTTAGCCCTCTGATGTTTCAATCGATGAATAAATGATTGCTTCTATTTTCACTCCCAGTGCTTGGCCAACACGAGCTGCTTTGCTCCCCAGAAAGAATTGAGAGATAGGATTTTGGGAGACACACACACAGAGTAACATGCTCGGCAGAAGGTCTCGCAGCGTACGACACTGATGAGCTGTCAGTCAGGAGCTGAATATAGCTTTAAGCTGTGATTGGCACATCAAGACACTTGACAGCACTCCCTCCAGTCCCAGTCCCCCCACGCCCCCACACATGCATATGCCTATGAACCTGACAGTTGCATTTCATTTCATCATTTTGAACGTCGGCAGCTTCTTTTTCATTTCCGCACCACTGTCTTGTTTACTGCAGACTTAAATAAGTGCACTAAGCTCGTTATCTGGTGTATACTAGTGGTGTATGCCCTCTAAATGCCATGACTACTACAGCAGCACTTCTGGGAGTACAGGACGGACACAGTGAGAGGGTTGACCTTGTTTTGGCCAGCTGTAAGGTTCATCATTC
>NW_022280053.1:1719250-1734823 GCF_004355925.1 Anarrhichthys ocellatus
GCTGTTTTTTTTGCGCGCGGGAAGGGTTCTCCCCCCCCCCCCCCCCCCCCCCCAAGGACAAAACCACTTATCAGTGATAGACATTTAGTGTGCATGTGCCAACACGAGGGTTGCAAAAATGTTGCATAGCGCTGCAGTTTACACTTTATATTGCTGCAAAACAAACAAAAAAAATGTGATGGCTTGTTGTCACGATTGCACGTTTCCTGGCGCCATATTACATAATTTACCTTTGAAAATGACTCTCAGGCAGCGTCTCTCTGGCCTCTTTGTGCATTTGAAGGTTGAGTTATGTATCCTTGAGAACTCTGACTGTCAGAATGATATTACAGCTGACACAAACTGCTACAGTAATTTATATTAAACATTAGGACGTATTTGTGCAGCTCCCTCTGCAGTAAACAAGCAAAAGAAGTTGCTAGAACAGCAGCAAAGGGGAACAGCGATCATAAATACACTTGACTGACAACATACGAGTATGAGTTGCATCAGCTGCTTCAAACATGCTTCACAGTCAGTGACTAATTCATCAGCTGCTTGGCCATCAGCTGCCTGTTAACATCCAATCATACAATTATGCAGCCTGTATGAATATAACCTGGTACTTCTCTGAATTTATATTATTGACTTTACTAAGATCTAAAATTCATAAATGTATATTAAATTGTATTAGCTTCACCAGATCGGTTACTTCTAACATGCACATTGGCCCACAAACATGCATGCAAATGTATGCATTTTTTTGTTGTTGCCAGTAACAGATTTAGTTAATGAGAACTCTGTCTGTGACACGAGTGGTTTATTCAGAGATGCAGCTGTAATCACTGCAGATCACAACCTGCATGTTGGTGCCAAGTACTTGACTTTGTAAGGTCAGACCAATCCGCAAATTGCAGAATTTCATTGACACTACTGCAATATTAAATCTAACCCTGGCTTTTAGTTTTGATTATTCCAATAAATATGCAGTTTTAGTTTACTTCCATTTCCAACCAGAAGTTGCAGACACATTTTGGTTTGGTTTCCCCCTAAAGTTCTGCAATCCACCATATAGTTAAAGTTTCATCTAAGATATAAAAACGTGATTAATCCCGAGCTGTCAAGAGAACCAAAGGAGTAATAACATTTCCACGGCCTCGGACCTGCCCCGCACTCAAGCAATTAATGTGAGCCCTTTTAAATTTAATGCAAGGTGACACATGCCGACAGTTTCTCAAACACGCTTCTTCTCTCACTATTCCATTACGAATTGTTCCATTCAGATTCCTCACACTGGCAGGGGAACGAAAGAGAAATAAAGCCCAGGACTCACGTTCTCATTGAAGCTGGGAGCAATCTCCGAACTAAAACTATTACAAGCCCGGTGTGGTTTGGAATAACAGCCAATAGTAAATCAATAGAACCATAAAGGACAGGACTGAGGGAGCAAAACAACAGCAGTACAGACAATTCATTTTAATTATGGTGCAATAAAAAGGCAAAGTAAGATTTCCCGTTTGCAATTCTCGGTGCACTGGTTTGGTTTACAATTGTGTCCTTGTCGGCAATTCAACACCTGCTCTGTAACAAAATGGCTCCTTTAATTAGCATTTTTTTTAATGCGTGCATGCATATACATACATAACCGTTGCGTGTGGTGGGTCAAACAAACACCGCACTTTTAACAAGGAGACTGGTGTTCAAAACTAGGGTTGTTCACTGGCAACATGTTCAATTCAGGAAACAGCACCGGAGTCGCAGGGAGGCAGTCGGGGCGGATGGTTGGGCGTACAAATCACAGACCAGAGGCGACGGTTTCTGTCTGCATGAACTCTGAAGCACTCTGTTACAGAAAGATTATATTGTCAACATGTGCTGTTTTATATTGAAGTCGCTGTTGACGACTCTTTAAATATTTAGACCTGCATTAACTGACTTTTTGGCCACTTGGGGTCAGTGAAAACAAGTCGTAAACACAACCCTGATATTTTGTCACCTAAGTTTGTACGGCCAACTTGTTGGGAAACAGATGCTTATTTACACATCCAACAGACACGCTGCAACATTAACAGTCATCTGTCATCATGTTCCGAGCCACATTTGCTCTCCACCAACTCCTGAGTGGGTTCACTTTTTCACATTTTATGTTGCACCCAAATCTACACGCAATACACCTACATTTATGAAAAAGAAAAACTGAGATATCACAAAAGTGTTTCGACCCGTTGCTCCTTAGTTGTTCAGTTCAGGTGCCTCCCATTTCTCTTGATTAGCTTTGAGATGTTGCCACACCCTGATTGGAGTCCACCTGTGGCCAATTAAACTGATTAAACATGATTTGGAAACGCACACGCACCTGTCTATATAAGGTCTCACAGCTGACAATGCATATGCATACATACAATAAAGCTGATTCTGATTCTGAGAGCAAAAACCATGCAGTGACATTGAATGAACTCCTTGCAGAGCTCATATTTATTTATTTATTTATATATAGATATATATATATATATAGATATATATAGATATATAGGGTTGTGTCAGATCAGGCACAGATTTGGGGAAAGTGAAAGACATGAAAGCTTAGAGTTTGCAAAAAAGAAAAGCACGAAAAAGACTGAGAAAAAAAGATTCTCTAGTCTGATGAAACCCTGATTGAAAAGTTTGGCCTCAATTCAATCAGCACTGCTCATCACCTGAGCAACACCACATAACGCTGAAGCATGGTGGTGGCAGAATCATGCTGTGTGGTGTTTCTCAGAGGTAGGGACTATGGGACTAGTCGGGGTATGAGATGAACGTGTTGGAAACCTCAGACTGGGCTGAAGGTTCACCATCCAACAGGACAATGACCCTCAGCATGCAGTCAAGACAACGCAGAAATAGCTCTTGTGAAATGATTTTACAACATAGCAAAACGTATAAAAAGGCGTCCGAATACTTTGAGAATGCAGTGTATGCTCAGCACATTGAACATAACCTACTCTATTAGTACAGTTCTTTATCTAACAGAGCGTCTGCTTTGAACCGATAACACCCCGGTTGCCTGAGGGCTTACCGGGAACTAATTAGATGAGCACTATTAATATTTCCCATCATTTCTATACCTCAGTCGAAAGGCTTTGGGTATTGTGTGCTTGTGAATTTTTGAGTGGATAATTTGTGTCTGTATATACAAGTATTGTTTAATGCTCATGTACTCTGGTGTACTACCTATAACTGCCCTACCAAGCATACACTTGCTTTCACACTTAAGTGGGCATATGTAGAGATGACAGTCGTGCTGCATACAGAACACCCATTTCGGCAATATGGGTGGTCTTTTGCCAAGGGTCAAGCTTTGTGTGTGTATGTGTGTTCATGTGCACATGCATGTGTATTTTTGTGTGTGTGCGTATTACTAACAAGCTGTGGTGACAAAATACGTGCCATCTGTGCACACGGGAGATTTCACACTCTTGTTCATGTTCGAGTTGTGCCAGTATTCTCATCGGGCACACTGGCCAATCATCACAGGGACGCAAAGAGCAACAAGCCCCAGCCTGTTAGCCTGTCACATGTCCGCCACACTGATTTTCAATAATATACAGTGTATAGGGTCTCCACATGGAGAGAAAGTGTCTCTGCCTAATACTTGTTGCCAGACGCGACACCGAATAATTTTACCTTTGAGTCATCGTGGTCCTGGAGAGACACGTCCTCTGCAGCCCTGCTAAAGGGAGCAAAGACGTCTTTACTAAAGCGAGTATGAAGGAGACGAGGCTCTCTATACATGGGCACCATGACGCTCTTCTCTGTGTTGATGTTAAGCAAGGCAGTGGAGGACTCTTTCAGCTGCCCTGCTACACCACAGAAGTGGTGGTGAGGGCTTTGTCTTTCTGTGGACACAACGTTACAGGTGTGTAGCTGAGTTTAAAATGAAGGCTAAGTTCAAAGATGGGTGTCATCTGAACAAGGGCGCCGGAAGTAGAGGGGTAGGAAGTGGGGAAGGGACAATTGCCGCATGTATAAGTAGTTAAGGTATGTCATTCAGACGGGTCTTTTGTAACAAAATCTGAGAGATTAGGATCTTTAATGACTTTCAATTAGTCTTTGGTGTGTGGTGACTCATGGGTTCTGATTCACGACAGGCATTTCAAATGCGTCCAGCTGATTTGAGGACGGGCTGTTTCAGAACAATGAATTATTCAGTGTCGGCTGTTCACCTGGAATGCAACCAAGCGGACAAAATCAAAATGAGGTTGGGAAATCATAATTAAAGGGTGGCGCTGACAAACAATCTCAATTCCTAACTTGTTTCAGATTATCAAAGAGACTCGCATGTTGTCAAAATTGCCACCTGCTACTGATGAGGGACTTTAAATGGAGCAACACAGATTCCTCACCTGTGGAGAGACTCATTCCAGCAGTGCAGCTTTTTGTATCTTGCCTGATTTGTGACTTTCTGGCAACTCCCACGTAAGATGTCAGTATTACTTTAGTACCCTAAGGGCCTGCTCACTTAGCAAGCCTAGCTTTTGTCAAATATCTTCAATTTGGAAACTAATTTGGTGCCGTTCATCCATTTCACTCCGCTGCTGTTCTGCAGGAGTCCTGTCGGTGCAGTCTGATTTCTCAGTTTCACCTGACAACACAAGTCTCGACAGAATCCGGGAGAACAGCATTTGACACGACCGGATCAATACCTCCAGGCAACTTGCCCCGTTTGCACCATCAACGCATAATTACGTGCCTAACCCCTCCACCTCAATCACACGTACAGTCTCTGATCTGCACTCTAAAGGTTCCACCGCTCGCATAAACACCACGCGCCGCTCTTTTCTGCTAACGTCTCTCGTGGAATCATAATCGCATTGCCTGTCTCCGTCGCCGACTCCCCGCCACATTTCATCTCTCGCTGTCTCTGCCTCAGTCATCAAGAATGCAAATTAGGAGTGACAGAGCAATCCTGAATTCCATCACACGCATACAGAGAGAGGGAGAGAAAGGGAAACAATATGGCTGAGATCTGGGGGGGAACGTTTACCGAGTGTTGGTGATTGAACTCTTTTGTCATTTTGTGTGTATGATGATGGCTGACATCTATAAACTCGCTGCCTAAATCTCGGATTAGCCTCAAAATCGTGACAAACGTCAATCCATATTCTGACAATAATCATATATGGTGCACAGCAAATCAACCTGAAATCAGACTCACAAACCAGTGCAGGTTAGTACTTATCTGCTGATGCCTGAACATCAATCAGCATTGACCGATGACTAATCCTAAACCAATTTCACATACCGGTCCAAAAGCCCACTGATCCCTGTGCGTACGTCTGTGCACGTGCACATATATGAATTGGGGCAAATCCAAATCCATACGTGTGTTGCGCTGAGAGACGCTGGGATGCAAATTCAAAACCCTGCAACATCCGCACACTGCTCAACACAGCCCCATACAGCTCTTCCCACCCCCCCCCCCCACCTCACTGCCCCCAGGTGCAATGAAGCAGAGAGCAGAATGGAGCAAAGCCGTGTGTGCGGTGACAGTGACATCCATCGCATGCAATGAATAATCAATGAACACCATCTGGTGCATACAACAGGGGAGCACAGCTCCAACCGCTTACTCCAGGATGGTTCTCTTTCGCTCTTTTTGTCCATCACACTCTCTCACCCTCACTTCCCCACTTTTCCCACACACATTACCTCTACGCAGCTAATGTCCCGCGCCCTCTCATCGCCTCCCCTCTCTCTTTCTACATCTCTGTGCCCCACCACCACACCCCATGCTCCACAGTGGCCTCTGTGCCGGCCTAGTCGTGGTATTCCTCATTCAAATTCAGCGGTCTAATTCCCAGGCAGCTAATAAGATGACCTGTTGCCCTTTTAAAGGACGTCCGCCCTTTTTTATGATTTATAGTAACTGAATAGCCTATTACAGTGGTCTAAAAGCACTCCAATTATACAATCTAAAGGACAACCGGTTAAGGAAAACTTATTTCTTACACAGAATTTACAAAGGTCTGATTCCAAGAGTTTCTCTCTTTATCCTCCGTTCCCCTTTTTCTTTATTTCC
Organism: Anarrhichthys ocellatus; assembly: GCF_004355925.1. NCBI lineage: Eukaryota > Metazoa > Chordata > Actinopteri > Perciformes > Anarhichadidae > Anarrhichthys > Anarrhichthys ocellatus. The sequence continues at coordinate 1,725,291 of NW_022280053.1, forward strand.
TGGCTTCAGAAATAAAGCAATAATACCGGCACTACCAGCCTTCAGTGACCAGGTACATCTGCATCTTACATTTGCATCAGATTCCATCTGAACTCAGACTTCCGTGCAGCTGCTGTATCTAGAGTAGCTGTCTGAGCAGGTCTATAACTCCTTTCCCACTTGGCACTCTATTTAGCTCCCTGTATTTCATCCAGAACCGCTGTCTTGACTCGACGTCAGCTTCCCTAAAATGCTCCGACGTCGCCCACTTCCATTTCCTCTCTGTGGAAGCCTTCATCAAACTCGAACAATTCCTGTCAAGACCTCCAAAATCCGGCACATACAGCCCATATCGTCACGGTCACGCATGTGTGCAGAATTTTAAGCACCATGGTTAGTTTGAAAAAGGCACAATGTGTCTGTCATTGCACTTGTGATTTATCATAACAATAGAAACAATGTTCGGGATAATTTTGTTTCGGCCAAAGCTGACATCCTAACAAGACTTTGTAGAGGTGAGCATATTAAAATTTACAGACAATCAAAACGGCTGCAATCAGGATGTTCAAAGTCCTGATATCCCAAATAATACTGACAAAGGTTGGGCGGGGTGTAGCGACTGGCAAAATAATTATGTATTGCAGAACAAATCATGGCTCATCCCTGCAGTCTGGCCCAATGCTTATTGTAGATGGAGGTTTTATGCAATAAAGAGAGCGTCACAGTGCTGAAAATGCTCTCAGTTCTCTGGTGTGTGTGTGTGTGACTAGACTGTCAACGCCATGCACCAGAAAATATGGCATGAAATGTAATTCTGTCAATTTCATTACGTTCTAGATCGTCTCTGAAAGGCTGAGCAAGCATGAAGAAAGTCACTTGATCGTCCCCTTTTTTGCTTTATCAGAAATTCAATAAAGCGTTCAATCATCTTTTTGATTGTTTGGACCAAAACTGCTAATGTGAAGTGTGTTATTAATGTGAGATTGTTGACTGACAAGTCTTTTATTGGTATTGATTTAATTTTCTCAGCAGCATTTCGACAGGTGGGTTTGTGCTGTAGACATACAGAGGCTGTTTTTGATTAAAGTGTCCTCAACAAGAGGTGCTGGTGAGTTTTTATTTTTGTGAGATTGTAGCCTACAACAAAACGCTCCTTTTTTTTGGTAAGTGATGCATCCTCCCCTTCAGCTGATGCTGTGACTGCCGCAATATTTCATTTTAGTTCTTATTTTGTTGCACAAGGTGTTCACAAGAAGCCATTTCAATTCCTTAAGGCTCTGTTTGTTCAAAAAAAAAGCTACAAATCAGGAGATGGAAGACCACTTAGGAAAGGTGCGTATGCATACAAATAAGAAGAAAAGAGAATTACGATTGGCCAGAGATGTAAGACCAGTTGGAATGATCAGTCTCCCAAATTGAAAGATGTGCAATATGTGGGAAGGCAAGCAAAGGCTGCATTAGCCCGAGGGCTGAAGAGGGAACTGTGCCAGCTACAGGGAAATGCACTGAGGATTGTGTGAAAGCTCATCAAGTCAGCGTGCTTAGAGAAGGCTTTTATTTCATCAGGTGTACATTTTATTTGCCGTCTGACAAATCGATGGTTTTGGCTTGTTGATGAAGAGAGGGGAGACTCGGGGTGGAAAACTCCTGTGCAAATTAGATCTGTCGTGTAGGCTGCTACTGTAAATACATTCAAATTGCAGCCCGTTTATTTTGGTGTTGAAGTAAAACTCGCGTTCAGATGCAGCTCCTTCTCCAATGTTTTTGTTTGCAATTAGTTTGGGAGAGAACGTCTGCAGGCTGCAGTGATACCCCTGAATAAGCAGACATTTTTCAGGAAAAGTTATAATAAAAAATAATCAAATTGTCCTTTATTCTCTCATTTAGTGACAGCAAACGCATCCAATCACATTTACTTTGTGCTAAAACATTTTTGCAATAATCTAGGCTGAGATTAAAAAAAGACCGAACTTTTAAATGGAAGCATAGATTATTTTTTACAACCTCACCCAACTGTTCCCTCAAAATGAAATTGCCTTTCTCTATACATCCTATTTTTTTACACTTCAATTCACCATCAGATAAAATAAGCAAAATGCCATTTAAATGTTGTTTTTTTGCTCTGGATGTGCCGCATTATTCAAGACATGTTTGCTCCTTTTCTTCACTGCCTCCTTCTTTCTTTAGTGACCGAGGAACTGATGCAGCCTTTTTACTGAAAACAACACATCTCCCTCAACCCTGTCTCCTGCAAAATGACATTCCCATATAACTACACTGCACTCTAATTACGTTTCAAGGGGAACGAATTTTCTCCAAGATACGGTTGCAGTTTGAAACGCGTGGTCAACATTGGAAGTTGAAACAAACCAAAACAAAGGTTTCGTGAACATCTCATTGTCTACAGCCTATACAGAAGCTTAGTTCAGGTGTTACTACTACTTTTGTTTTACTGTAATCTTTGTTGCTCTGTAAGTAGTTATTTCTGAAATTGGCTCTAGGGCTTGAATCTGGCCTGTGAACTTGGCCTGTGAACTGTTACAGAGTCAGATGATGATGACAGAGGGAAGCAACATTTCTATCTTTGTTCACGTTATGAGAACGCTTTAGATTGACGGCAACGCTCACAGTTCATCAGCTTGAAAAACAGGGCAATGGTCATAAATGATGGGACAATTTTTACTTTAACATGACGAGTTTGCCAACATAAATCAAATGAGATAAATGCTTTTGATGTATTCAAATCTGGTTCATTGTCAAACGCACCTTTTCTTTTGTGTTCATTAGTTTCTGCATCATGAATGTAGTAAACATGAATGTACCTGTATTCTTCAACTGAGTGCCTACCAACATTCAAGACCATTTACCTATTTTAGCTTAGCATTTTTCACTTTGAAACAAGGGATCGGCAGGTTTCATAAATCACTGCAGGACTTACAAGAAATGGGGAAGGCTCACAGCAGCATATGAATGTGAAATACACATGACAAAGCTGTCCCTTTTTGTTTTCTGTACAGCAGCTACTGCATGCTGAGTGTCAGCTCCTCTCTTTGCCTTTAATTAATTTCCTGAATGATGGAGGACAGTTTAAGAGTCATTTCCGAGCTGCCCAGTGGTGATAACGATGAAAGCAGCAGAATGGAATGGAAAGGCTATTTCTATAAAAGCTCTCACTATAAAGTAACCTTCACTCTATTGGTTGTGAGGTTTTTATTTTTTGGTAAACATCGCTTCATTCTAGGGGACACATTAAGCAGTCAAGCTCAGGATGCAATAAGTTACACAGGGTGATCAGCTGTTAAAATGGTACAAAATAAAAATTTACAGCAAATGTCAGCACACCCACAATGTGTGACTTTACTGCAAATGTAGCCAACTGTAAAAGACGGCGCGTGTCTTTAATTGCCGCTGAGGAGCTATGAACGCCACCCTCTGTGACCTGCTGGGACTTTTCTCTTTTGTAAGGCAGAACTCCAAGAAAACACCAGGAGGGACGTGTCTTGCCCCAAAATTCGCTGGAGCAAAATCACTTCTGAGTTGTGCCTCCATTGGCCTGCGCAGACTGCTCTGGCATGCAGCAACCCAGTAACTGGCACACACCAGCCAAATATGGCTGGGAGACAGGAGAGGAAAAGCAGTCCTTTGTGTTTAGTTAATCCCAAACGTCCCATTGGTGTGAAACGATTTCAGCTTGTGGTTCTTGGTCTGAGATTATGAGGGGAGGGTTTCCAGCTCCCTCGCCATCTGATTGCTTATGTTCTCTATGGAGTGAAGTGATGCAGATGCCACCGGCTATTCAAACACTGCATCACAATGGGCCATCAATTACAGCCACGCCTGTAATGAGATTTGAACTTTTTAGTCACAGAAACCTCATGCATCTAATTAAAGCAAAAAGCATTCATCATAAAACAAAAGGTGGAGGCTGTCTTTCAACTTCCTGTGCCGCACTCTGTCTCAGTTGTTGGATTTTCATCCCCGTTTAATTAAGGCAAGGTAAGGGACACCCCCCACTGCTCCCTGGGCTGAGAGCTGCCACTGCTGCTGACCTCTCTGTATAAGGAGGAAACGGATGGTGACAAGGTGGTAGGTTGCTTTTAATTAGCCAGGTAGCACGAGGAGTTTTTTTTTTTTTTCCCCTGAAAACTGTGGATTTTCAAGCTCAAGGTTGAATCTCACTCTGTCCTAGTGTACCTGGGATTCTCCTTTTTTAAAATCTACACCGTCAACTGAAACAAAGCTGTTAATGACACCAACTGCTGTACTTTGGCAAACAAGCGGGAGAAAGCAGACATTATGTTTGCATTTAAAAATGGACGGAGACGTTTTAACTGCACCGTCCATCTGTCTAGCTGTATGGTCACAATTGACCTTATAATACCTCGTTATGTGGCAAAAGAAAATGCTAAGATAGCCTGTTGCCTGTTAGACACAAGGCTGTTCCTATGTGTCCCTTGTGAATGCAATATGTCTCCCCAGGGGGGAGCGGGCTTGACTGTCTCACCCATGCAACACTACGTCCGAGCTGGACCAGTGGTTAGAGTCAGGCCTCTTCTGTCTTTGGTCAGCACGCTCAGCTAACTGTATACATCTATGGCTAATGTTTGGTTAGCTTTAGCCAGGTTAGTTGTGTAGGTTAAAAAAACAGTTTGCAATGTCTATCACTTTATATCAAATTCTGACGACATGGGTGCATCATTGGTTGTTTTTTTAAATTTCGGTATTATTAACCAACGTCGTAAGCAATAACTGCACCGTCACATACATTTCACAAAATAGAATGTGGAGACGTTGACAGAGTAGAAGGGAATAGTGATGTTAAAATCCAACAATCTAACACTTTTCCTCCAATAATTCAAGCAACAGTCAACTCCCATCAGTGTGGTGCAAAGGGCTTTGCATCCTTTTTGTATGTAGAGTTGTATTCATCTACAGAATTAGTTCTCTGTCATTGTGAGTGGAAATAGATATGCACAGCATAAGAACAGTGATTTTTGGAGTTTAGATTTTTAGAATATGAGCCTGTTTAGAGAGTGCCACAGTAACACTGGAAAGAGAGAGAAGCACCACTGAGCGTGGAGAGCTGCAGACAGAGGTGTGAAAACGACCCTCAAAGGACTCGCACAGGAAATGAGCTGACGGGATGTACTGGGATGTACTATACTGTAACTAACGTTTGGCTGCTCTTTTTTATTAGTTTCCACTTTCCACGAAATGTTATTGTGAAAGAGTGACGGGTTAAGGTTTCCATGACCACCAGGCCATTGTTTGTTATGTTTTTAGCTCTGTAATAATCAGTGATTCACATTTACTCTGTGTGCTCTGCGGTGAATTGGGGCGAGAAACTGGTCTTACCTCAAAGAAAGGAGTGAATTAATGTGCACTATCGCTGGGAGCCAAAGTCTCCACTAAAACCTCCAACGACCCTCGAGAGGAAATTGGCAGCACTGTTTTATGGCCTCATCTAGATCGGGCTTTAAAACCAACGGCAGTGCACTCAGAACATTCTCTGAAAATGTTTTAAAGCAGCCAAAGCGTTTAATTGAAACAGGTTTCAAGTGAAGTGAAGATGAGTTGGATCACATGTACCTGCATGGAAAGAGGTTAAAAAAAGACAACTCTGCGGTGAAATCACAGTTGACGCAATGACTTTGACTCCACAGATATGCATTCATTATTCTTGATGCATTTGCATCTCAGCACTAATCAAAGGCTAACAAAGCAGAATGAGCATGAAAGGCTCTTTTTTTTTTTCTCTCTTTGACACAATCGGGCTCGTGCAAAGTAGAACAATCAGAATTTCCTCTTTCTGGCTCATTTCTTCCTTTCATGTCGCCCTCTTTTATTAGCAACGCGAAAATCCTGGAATCTACATTTCATCTTCCCATTAAAAGACTCCAGCACTGCTCTAGGATACAAAGAGCTGGGGATAATCTAAATTGACCATTTATTTTGAGATTTCTCACGTGACACGTGGTCGAATTGTTCAAATTGTGAAGCGGAGCAGCAGATGCGAAAGGTTCCTGTTTCCGTTTTTCCATCTATCTGCACTGCGTATTGAAAAAAAGGAAAGTATCTTCTGTAATCTTTAAAATAACGGAAATCAAGCATCAGTAGTCTTTTACTCTCTGTGGAGTCATATCGCTGTCAGCTGCAGCGTCGGGGTATGGATTTCTGAGTCAGGGACCTGAAACGGCATAATGATATATACACAACGCAGCTGACAAACAGAGAGAGTGATGGCGAGACACGGTCATGTTTTCTGTCCGGAAACGGAACATCTCTGTCTCTTTACACAGAGACAAGAGAAAAATCTGCTCTACTGATTGTCTGTCTGGCTTGAAGCAGAGCAGAAGTAAGAGTGCACTTCATTTACTGTGAATCAAAGTGAGCAATACATGTCCAATTTGTTGCTAGAAGAGTGAAGCTGACTAAAGTGGGTTGTCAAACACAAATACCACAAATAGATTGTGAATCTATGAAGGCAACAATCTCAATAATGTTTTTTTCAAAGAACCCATGATTTTATTCATTCACTGTCGTCTTGCCTTACAATAAAGCCCCTGAAAACGTGGCGTCAAATCTCATTAAATATTCATATCTAAATAAGCAATCAAAGTTTAAAAGGACAATCATCTGTAGGTATTATTGATTTAAAAAATATATTAATACCTTACTTATAAATTACATAAAAAAATGCACGATTAAATATGCTACAATCTAAGCTAAAGTTTTGAAAAAGACATCCTCAGGTATGGGTAATTTATTAACAGTCAAAAACTCACTGATCAAGCATTGTTTCCTGAGCGTACATCAATACACAACACTGGTGATGTTCATGCAAATATACACATAGAATGCAGTGAAACGTACAGAAAATGAAGACGCTGTCACCTTCTGCACACATCCAAGGAGAATCATCCATCTTATTTGTTATCACATTTTATCCCAGAATCATGCATTATGGATTTCCTTCTGTCCTCCCTTGCAACAAAGCATGCTCTTTTCCACACACCAAATACTACTACTTCTCCTCTAACTCTATGCCTGCCTGCATCAGCAGGCAAGTTTCATGGGGGATTACAAAGTGAGGTCAACACGCCCAATCTCATTTGTTTGTTCTGTTTCATTTTCATGGAGGCACATTTCCTCCCCGCATCAGCCGAGAAATAGGAGAGAAGCAGCAGGAGGGAGAGAGGAGGTGGGGGGGTTGGGGATCCGATCAAAAGCACGGCGTCTTATACAGCACATGAAGCTGTTTCATCATCTCTTGATCCTCTTCTGACGCCTCCTATAATGGAGTGGTTGGTTCTGGGGGAGGTGTGTGTGTGTGTGTGTGTGTGTGTGTGTGTGTGCGCGCGCGCGCGCAATGGATGGCGGATGATTGAGATGGATATGCTGAGCCTATACAAATGTCAATTCTTTTGGTGATCTTTAGCACGGTGGTTTCTGCCATTTCTTTCTCATAGCGGTGTGTGATGATTTGCTTCATGCAAGTGGAGTTGACTATGAGATTTCCACTGGAACACGACAATATTACAACGGAGGAAAAGTTCCATATTTCATGGTATAAAACCACGTTTTTATACATAGTTTGATGGTTTGAAGTTAGCACTGACTGCTACGGTCTACAAAACAAGACAATAGTCATTTGTGGCATTCTTTTGATTGCTTTAACAAAAGATAATAGGACCACAGGTCCAGAACAGTGTTGGGATATAGATAGAACATAGAGTGCAGCATATGACTACAGATTGAAACCCAATTATCAGAATTGGGCAGCCACAAAGGAGGTCTGAAATTTTTTTTTGAATGTAAATTAGGGAGACAAAATGAGACAGGAACCCTCCAAAAGAGACCAATTATCTGTGCCCAAATTGCAGATGTTTCTAAATGAAGTGTACTTGTCTGTAGTTCCGGATTTGGCCTTCAAGTCTCACCTCCTGCTACACTGTAACTTACATGTAACTGTAATTAACTCTCTTTGTTGAATTCTGTTTTATCAGCCAAAAACTGTGTAGTTACAAGTGTATAGGTATACTGTATACAATTATTATGAACAATGTTTTCTTTGACCAAACGTCTTCATAATCAATTGCAGCCCCCTGTGCCTTTTCCTCCTCCAGACATTTATCTATATTCTCTTGATGTTTTGATTATTTACAAAATGTTAAGTATATATCTGACTTTATTCTGTAAGAAAAAGCTTATGGAGTCACCATTCTTCATATTAGAAAAAATGGTCTTCGTCAGCTGTTTTAGGCTGAAGTCATCGTCGTCGTCATCTTGACTTTACTATTCCTTTAAGCAGTACAAACATATAAATATTGGCATTTAATTATTAAATCGATTTCCAGAGCTGTGTTTTTTTATTCAAAACATCCGTATAAAAGGGTCTGAAAACCGTAAATAAATGTCATGATGGTAATAATATAAAACAAATTATAGTATAGTTCAGGTGCCCTATAGGGGCACCTCATATGCAGTGTCTGTACACCCCCTACGTTTTAAAAGGAAGGCGAGTTATTTATCCGTGCAATGGGACAACAATCTATTCCACATCTTAATTGCACCTATATTAAAATATTACGGTATTTTTACAGCACAATAGGAGGACCTGCAACTAGAGCTAGAAAGACATTCACATGCCACCGTTTATCACAAATGTGCATCATCTTCTTTTTTTTATCTCAGTTTATCATTTTCCAGCAGTATTTTAAGGACATTCAAATGATTAAATATTTAAGTGTTAAAAATGTTTTCTACGGTGCATTATGTGAGCTCCCGCGCTGTTCCTCTAACTGCACCTTAACATCACTCACCACCATTCATAATTATTTCATCCGACGGTTCATTATTTAAGGTTGTAAAAGAGGTCATGGTTTGTCTTAGTGGTCTTTCACATCCCCCGACCATTACCACCTATTTCCACCCACCCCTATTATACCTTTCAATAACGGTTGCTTAACATACTACATCTCTTTCTCTGTGCAACACTCGTACTACATCACTTTTTTTGAAGTATACAATGCCAACATTTTCTCCTGGCGACTGGGCGTCATTGAGTCTGGACTGACGTCGCATTAATTGCATCAGAATTTACAGTTGAGGTTGCAAGGAAAGCATTTGAAGTGCACGTTTGGCTTTGCCCAGATGAATGACACTAAAGGTATTTTCTCAGAATTCAGAAAACTACTCTGATGATGTCATGGGGGTTATTTTCTGAAGTGTTTAGAACAATCCGCCCAGAGCCACAGAAGTGCTTTCTGCAGGCTGCAGAAATGCAAAGAGATAGGATCATAATTGTCCCAATATTTCAAATCAAACTGGCGCTCACCTCTCCATCGGTATTGAACAATGAGCATCTCAATATGTAATAGCTGTGAATGACTCTCTCCCAACATAAAGCCTATTTTCAGAACAACAAAGGGGAGGGAGAATCAGATTGTTCTCCCAGTTATTGAATAATTTACAGATCATGCCTGCATACTCATTAAGGCTCTACAGGAGAGAGAGAGAGAGAGAGAGAGAGAGAGAGAGAGAGAGAGAGAGAG
>NW_022280053.1:1734833-1755802 GCF_004355925.1 Anarrhichthys ocellatus
GAGAGAGAGAGAGAGAGAGAGAGAGAGAGAGAGAGAGAGAGAGAGAGAACTGGCATATCAAGGGAGATGGAAGGGAAAAATAGTTTCTGTCAGTGTCATGATTAAAAGATTTAGGGGAGTTGAAGGGGAGGGGGTCTGACTCTTCCCACAGCCACACTTCCTTTGTCTTCTTTGAACTCGGGATGCGTCGACAGGCTATGGAAGTTTGGTTAAACCCAACTGATCGCAGATATGAGGTGCCGCTTGGTCTTTGAATTAGCAGGTCCCAGAACGCACTCGGAGGGGAAGAGAGGAGAGAGGAGACAAGAGAAATACACGGCAAGGGAGTTGGGGCATGGAGAGGAGGCACGAGGGAGTGGAAGGTGGGTGAGGGAAACGGTGGAGAACAGACGGGTGGAGAGAGATAGATGGATGTATGAGGAGTTGTCGGTGGGGGTGGGTGGATGAGATAACGCTTTTACTGGAAGATCACGATGCGCTATCCCACGATCCTCTCTTGCAGCACTATTCTCCACTACAACAGCTGAGACGAGGCAGAGGGATTGGCAGGCTGTAACACTACAGAAATATTGTATTGTTTTTTTCCCAGTGTACTGACTTTACTGTTACAGGACGTCGTTAGCCGAGTCCACATAAAAGTGCAGATGCAATTGCCAACAGCCTAAATTACCTCTGAGGGTTTACCGTTAATGTCGCTGTTGCTACTCTTACACCAGGCGCTTGCAGTGTAACACCTCTTCTTCTTTTCCTCCAGTAGCTCTGTGTTCATGCTCTGTTCCACGGCTCAGCATACAGTGTATATACTCCAGAATACGGAGCACCCAGATCATGACAAACCACCATGTATCTCCCCTTTCTCTGTGTGTATCCCTGAATATTTCATAAATGGCACACAGCAGATGTTGTTGTAAAGCGCATCAATATTTGATCCGCTTTCTGTCTCCCTTTATGACATTTTGTATTCCGGTGACACTGGCGTCGGCATTGATGTTGGCCTAACAGCCACCATGGTTTTGTCTGTTATGAGGCATTAGGTTTGAGCTGTGTTCTGCGTGTGCCGCTTAATGGAGAGAACAAGTCACAACATTGAGCGAGCGATAGCGTGATAATCAGTGTGCCTGTTTGCAGGTGGCTAATTAGCAAGGCTTGCTCTTTTATGTATTTTTTTCTTCTTCCCGGGATCCTTCATTCCAGCATGTCATAATTGTCAGAGTTCCTTTTAACTACAGCCTCACAGTGTTGATTGATTTCATCAGAAATTACTGTGGAGGTTGCACGGAAAGCATTTGCTTAATGCCCAAATTGTAGAGCGCATTTTGAGTCACCCAGATGAATCGATTCAAATTGGCAGAGCGACTGCACGGCCATGAATGAACATGAGGTACGATTGAAACGGCATATTTCCAAATGTCAAACTACTCCGATTTTCTCAGCCCGTCTGGGCATGATGTGTAAAACTATATTTGTCAACACTATCACATATGCCCTGGCATGTTCTTATGCCACACACTGCTTGTTTTGGATTAATACAGATTAGGAAAGGGTGGGGGGGGGGAGAATCCCAATATAATCTGGATTACGAGCAGCCTCATCCCCTCTGGCCATGGCAATTCCCTGGAGAGTCAAAAGCCTGTGTGCAACGGCATTTATTTTTTTTTACCAATTTGCAGCACTGGTGGTATTGCAATATGGAATATGAATGAGTGCCTCCTCCCCTAAGAGCTTCCATTAGAGATCACTTAAGGGGCCCTGGTCCATTATTGAGAGATTCCAGGGGGTGTGAAGCTTCCCTCTTTGAAGTCAGAAGCGGTGGTGAAGTACATGCATTAAGAGTATCTGGAGCACCTCTGTATCGTTATAATCACTGTGTATCTAAACATGGGAAAGGATTACAATAACTATCATTTACTGATTAGATTTGCGTCCGTACACTGAGTGGTGCATAGATTGACAGACACACACTCAGACAGTTAAGACTGTGTCATATATAACGTAATACTTGAAATAATTAAAATATTCTCCGTGAAAAGAGAAGTGCTCTGCTGTACTGATATGTGCATCTCTGCTCCGAACGCATTCTCCGGCCTTTCCCCTCCCCTCCCCACACACGTGAGTCGATTTTGGCAGCCATTCCTCATGGGAGAAGCTGTTACATAGCATCTAAGAGGTTATTAACGCTACTGTGTCTGGGGTGGATGAGTTGAAACGGCACAGAACGACCGGGAGGCAGAGACAAAATGGCCTCTTCTCACAGGGTGTTCCTTTTTAGAGTACAGCAACATCTAGCTTCAGGTACATTGTGGTCCATTAAAGTTGTAACCAAGAAGCCAGTAGTTTGTGGTGTGTGTGTGTGATTTGCCTCGGGGGGTGGGGGAAGGGATTTGTGCTCTGTATTTGATTTCCATGCCTGTGATCATTACATTTTCTTGTTGGTGGGGATCAGCTTAATCCCTCCTCCTGGTGTGCATTTCATTCTGTCACAGTAAATCAAAAACATGATTTTTCTTTATGGCGCAAGCTATGTCGAAGAATAATGAATAATGTCAGTTGACATAATTTGTCTCCATCTCCGCCAAGTCAGAAGCACAATTTTAGAAAAAAAAAGCTATTGATGATCAAAGGAGATTTTGCATGGATTTCCATGTGGTGTTTGTGTTGTGAACTTCACCGGAAGGTTGTGGGTTTGAATGTCAACGCTTAAGTAAATGTCAGATAACAATGACAGATGAAAATGAAAAGAGCACAGGGAAGCAGGTGCCATCTTTTGTCTGCATTAAAGATCGCTGAGCTAACAGGTGTTATTAATGGACTTGACAAAGGTAAATCACTGCGGATACAAACAGCACTCATTCCACTCTGCTCTGCTGTAATATATTCAAAAGTGAACTTGTTGGTAATGTATGACATCAGTTTTTCCTCTCCAAACCAATATCAACTGCAAAAGAAAGTTAGTAGAACATATACATTTCGACCCTGAATGCCCTCAACCTTTGTTTCATCATGCTCCCCTCTCGCTGCAGATATCCTTGATCTGTACCAAGCTTCACATCAGCAGGAGAGTGGCACTCTCTATCATAGCCCTTAGCAAACTTCTTCAATAACACTGTGAACCTGTTTTGATATAATTGGTTTATGTCCCTAGTGCCAATATGTCTGTACGTTGCTATACAATTTCATGAACCTGGCGAACTTTCAAGCTTGTTCTTCAACCTCTCTCTTTAATACAGTTTTGCTTCTGTCATTAGAAAGGCAGCCTGTACTGGATTTAAAGAAATAGTTTAACATTTTATGAAATCTGTTTTCTTCAGAGTTACAGTACGTGAGTACAATCAATACCGCTCTGTCTGTCCGCAAAATATGAAGCTACAGCCGGGTGTCTGTTAGCTTAGCATTCTTGACTATTTCTTGGTCAGGAGCAGGGACTTCCTTGAAATCAGTCAGCCAAGAATAACTCCCTCAAAAGCCATAACATCATACGGTCCCATTTTTGTGTATTAAAGAAAATTTTTAGTTCGTGAGTTTATGAATGGCTGGTGGATTTTTTTTGTTTTGTTTTACCTTCACACAGAGCTAGGCTAGCTGTTTCCCCATGCTTCCAGTCTTTATGCTAAGCTAAGCTAACCACCTGCCGTCTCATGCTTCATATTTACCATGCAGCCATGAGAGTGTATTTGATCCCCAAATGTCAAACTATTCCTTTCATCACTTGGTCAACTTCAGCTTTGCACAGTTACTGGGAGTGACTCACTCTTTTCAGGCCGCTGTACAAAAAAATTATGAAGTTATTTTTGCCTATTTACATTTCAAACAAAAAGAGGCTCTATCTCACTGATCTATCACTGACGCTCAGTAAGTCAGAGCCATTTGAAAGCGTGTTTTAGTTCAAGCACAAGTCCATGTATGCACATTGTCTATAATGCATACATAGCGCTCTTCTCTAAGTAGCTGTTCCCATCCTGCCTCATGTCTCTCTAACATGCCAACTCGATTTCTACAAGAGTATTCACAGAGGATACATCCATCAGAGCCTGTGTACTGATGTCGGAATAATGAAGACTTATATTGCTCCATTACGGGTGGATGAAGGATGTTGGCCATTTCCATTTCATGTGTATGCCCTATAATTTTCAAATTGACAAATAATGAACAGGGCATTTGACTGAAGAATATTTCAAAAAGCTAAATTCCAACTTGAACAGCCCAGAGATAATTACTTTCAGCAATATTTATGATAATGAACTTGTGTTTATGCTTAATTCAGTGTCATTTAGATATTTAACAGAAGTCCGGGGTTGTGATGTGAGTGACTGTGCTGATATAAAGTCATTGATTTATCGAAAGAGAAAAAAAAAAATCTAATGATGATAGCTATAAATAGAGAGATGTATTATTCATCAGAAGGCTGTTTTACTCACACATCCAAATATGGAATTTCTCCTCAGATGTTGCTGCGGTGTTCATGTACAATGTGGAAAGACCATGGAAATCACACACAATGGAAATAAACTGTACAAGATGTTCTACTGACTGTAGGTCCTTACATTTAGTTATATTTGAAATCAATATACTTTCGGCTTGCATGCTACAGTTTCCTATACAGCGGCAGGGCTGCTGCTGAAGGCTACAGGAAGATGGTGTTGACCATTAGCCACAATGTCCAACCTGAAATCAGTGAGTGGGATTATTTTGCTTAGGCAATATGACCTTACTCTTGAATAGTTCAAGACTCTCTCACTATTTCCAACTAAACTTTTAGTAGCTGCAGAAGATAGTTCAAACGGCTTTTGCTGAATGGATGAACACGATTATATACAACCATGCTAATGGGAATGTGAGGCTGTGCAGCGAGCCTTTTGAGTTACACAATGACAATGCTAACATGCTGATGTTAAGCAGGTACTGTGTACAATGTTAGCTTGCTAACATTTGGTAATTAGAACTACTATAGCTGAGGCTGTTATGAATTCCATTAATTTTGCAGTTATTTGGTCATAAACCAAAATTGGTGTCAAAATAATTTTTGAATTGGTGGCAACAAGTCAAGGGATTAAAGTTATTATAATTCATTACATCCTGAATGTCTCAGAATTTATGACAATACCTCCAATAGTTGTTGAGACACTTCAGTAGAAACAATAAACGTGAACCTCATGGTAGAGCTGGAGGGAAGGTCAGAATTATTGCCAAGTCAGTAAGATTCATCATCTGGAGACCATGCATTTTTGTACAAAAATCCTAGTAATTGAGATATTTCAAGATGGACTAAAGTGGTAGACTGACTTATTGCCTATACTTAGGGAAAATAGCGGAAAACACAAATTACAGATAGGGATACTTGAGGGATACGATGAGATCATTTCTAAAAAGAAGAAAACTGCACAAGCACATGAGACCACCTTGTGTTTTGTATTGAATTCCTATGCGAGTAACATACTAAAGAAAGCAACTTTTCTGAAGGAAGCTGACAGTTGGCAAGCATTTTAATTACAGAGACCACTCACAGTTTCAGTTTGTCTCTTATTGTATCACCAACTACAGAACTAATTAACTAACACAGCCTGTGGACATATCGGTGTGACACCTCCAGAAGGCTTGGAATAATTAGAACAATGCCAAATTGATCCCAGTAGTGTCTTCGTTTTGTAACCTTTCATCAGTTGGAGATGATGTTCTCCATCAATACTCTGGGAGAAACTTGTGTGTAATTGATTGTGCTCTGTTTTGGCATCTGGTGATTCGAGCTCTTTGTTGGATTCAGTGAATTTGTTTCTTGCGTGTCTCTTCAACTGCAACCCAAATTATTAAAACTGTAGATATAAAAAAACACATTAAAAAGTTTTCTGTTTTGGGAATGAGTCAAATGAAACACACACACACACACACACACAATCTATACTTTTAAAGATTCTCTTGCAGTTAGTTGGGCCCAGTGAAAACCACTGCCTTACATTTTTACTATTGAGTTTGTTTTCCTGTTTTTTCCTTATGAATTGTTCAAGGTATACAAAATGAAAATAACAAATTCTAATCTATACATCAACAAATTGGTCAGTACCTCTGATTAAAGAGGTAGATTAAGAGTCTGTAGCCATGCTAGTGGCTCTGCGAGGCTGTGTTTAGGCAATGCAGTGCTTTTGAACTAAATGCTAACACTAGCATGCTAACATGCTCACATTGACAATGCTGACAAACTGATGTTGAGTAAGTTCAAGTTTTACCATGTTCACCCTCCAAGTTTAACATGTTGGCATGCTAATTAGCACTAAACACAAAGTACAGCTGAGGCTGATGGGAATGTCAATAATTTGCCGGTATTTGGTCAGAAACCAAGGTATAGAACAAATGAATGTACTGACTTGATGATGGAGCTAGAAGATCAAAAGTCAGAGGATCACCAAGATCATTAGGATTCATCCTCTGGGGACCATGAATGTCTGGACAAAAAAAATGTGGCAATCCATCCTGGCAGTTAGTGAGATATTTCAGTCTCAGAAAAAGGGATTGACACACTGACAGAAAAAACGGGCCGAGATTGTAATCCCTATAGACCCACAGCATAGTGTTGCTAAAAATACACACACACACATGATTAAAATGAATACATTGGGAAACTGTATGAATACTGGTGCTTATTACAACACCTAAACATCTCTTTACAATGTTTCAGTAAATCCAGTAATAATATATCAATTCTAGCCCTTCAAAAGATTAGCAAGCTGTCCGGGGCATAGGCTGTACTATAATGTCCAGTGCAGGCATACATAATGGATGTCGGTACGTAAGGTTTCACTATATAGCACTTAAACCAGTGCAAATATTGTGGCTGGACTTGGATTGCCCTCAGGCTGCTGTCGTTGTCTGCACTGTTCAAAAACGTTTGCCCTGCAAGTCTGCGTGACCCTGTTGATACTTCAGTTCCGTACCACGTCCAGAGGCGTGCAATACGACTGTGAAAGTACAGTTTGCGCTGCTACTTGTGCATTCAACAGCACATACTGTATTTAATGAGGGCGGTAGCGTTATGTTGAACTGCAGTACAAATTAACACTCAGTCTATGCTTCTTTTAAAACAATAGGCTGCTGTCTGAATGTGTCCACCCTCATTATCAAACAATCCTTGACCCTCATGGTCAACTCCACCGTTTTTTATCCTTGCCACTAACTCTGCTCTGATATCTTTTTACCCTTGCCCATCCTCTTCCTCTCTTCCTTCTCTGTTCATTCATTCGCAAAAGAGCTAGTATTTATGATGAGCTTTAAACAGCTCAAGAACCCGTGTTTGTGTTTGGCTGAGGATTGATTTAGCATTAAATGTCAATGCCTTCAATGTCAACAAAAGGGATTATGATGTTTTATTAATGTGCATCAATCCTCTTGAATTATCTTGCTCAGGCTTTTGTTTTGTAGTGTCCTGAATAAAAAGCAAATGCATTGGATTTTGGATTTATGGTTGCTATTTGATTTTATAGGAACATTTTCTTCTGCATATATACTGGTTGCTCGGTGTAAAGGTATCGAGTAAAAGTAAAGTTATTACCGTCGCCTTTATAACTGTAGTCCTCTTTGTGGTGTGACTCATCTTTCCTTTTAAAAGATTAAAGGTACCATGTGGAGTTTTCATTGTAAACAGAGAGTTTTGATTACACTTGTTTCTCACCAAAACACATTTAGTTTCCCCTGAAGGTATAATAAAACATTTCCAAAGCCTTTCCCTGAATATTTGAAAAAACTATTTACTCTTCCTCTCCTGTTGTATTGGTGCGCTGTACCATTTTACAGCACATCACCAACAACAGCTTCCTGCTGCAAAAATTGGTTTTACGTCGCCCCAATGCTTGTGAAGTGCATGCGTGCACATAATAGTAAGGCGCAGTACAAACAATAAAGGCAGCAGCTGATCAAAACATCGCGGTACAGCACAACTAGAGGTCAAAAAGTCCACAGGGTGCCTTTACCAGACCAAGAAAATTGAAACGGGCTGTCAAAGCTAATATGGGACAATACATCAGAAGGACAGCCCTGGAGCATCTTTCTTGACTCTTGGATCTTGTTAGTAATGCTTTAGCTCCAGTTCAATGAAACTCTGAATGCTTACCAGGTAGAATATGGCAGCAGTTCACAGCTGGGGAGGATTTGCTCAGAGTTGACGTAATGGGGTGTCCTCTCCTCTCAGACGTATAGCTGTAGCCTATATGAATGAAAATTGAATTTGCCATGCGGATGAAACGGAAGCTTCTGCTTCTATTTGTATCAAGCCGAGACGCTGCTTTGTAGGATGCTCAGCTGAGCAGGAAGGCTCAGTCAGCAGGGTTCTCATGGTGTTCCTCTCAGCTTCCCCTGCCGTTCGTCTCTCCTGCCTACTAGACTGACACCTAAAGTGGCACTAATTGGCATGGGCTCTGACAGCTATCCAGTGTGCCTGTGAAACTTTTAATGACACGCCTTACACCCAGCAGCATCCAGACTATCTTCCCTGTTAAGGGGAACCTGTAAAAAAAAAAAAAAAAAAAAAAAATATATATACTCAAGCTGTGTATGCTCACTGGCAGTATGTTCCCTCCTGCTGTCCCTTTCTTTCTCCCTCTTGCACAAATACAGACACACCAGCCTACACTGACACACACTCACTAATGCAATGTTACCCATCGAAGCACAGATGGGTGCTGTCTGGTAGCGATGACGCATGAACCTAATCATTTATTTCTCTAACTTCTGGACGGAATGTGAATTATGCATGTATGAAGGGGACTAAAATATAGCACACGCTTATGAAATGCAATAAAACTCTTATTTTCCAGTGCATGAAATAAAATCTGTGTTACTTCATTTTCTTTTGTGTATGGACCATAAAGCCTAATCTGTCTTTATATTCCTTTCAAAGCCTTCATCCATATTTTAAGTTTCCTTTCGTGCACACAAAAGGAGAGAATACCTCATTTATCTTCTGGAATGTTATGTTTGAAAGAGTTTGAGCTGTAACAGCAGATTGCATTCATCATTAATCATGTGCAGGCTTACTTACGTAGCTATGCATGTGCATACGAGCACAAAAACAAGGATGCACGAACTCAAGCACACAAATGCATACCGTGCATGCACAAGCAGATACAAGTGAAAACACAGAGAGGGCAAACATAAAAAGAGACAGACTTGGCCTAATTATTTCTTGCTCTTTCTTCCTCTGTCGGTTTCCTTCTCCAAAACTCCCGTCGCCTTCAATCTAGCTTTCATACTCCCACATTCTCAATATTACCCTCACAGTGTTAGCACTCTGCAGCACTCTCCCTGTGTCAGTTACTTAAGCCTCTCACAGCTGCTCACGCTTTTTTTTCCCTCCGACTGACACATAGCCAGTGGAGGAGAAAGCAAAGTTTTGGCCTAGAGATTAAATCCAGCTAGTATAAAGGCTAAAGATGTCATCTCAAACATTTCTTATTCGCTTCCCCTCCGTGGACAACGGCAGACGATGTGTCTTGGCTTACACTGTAGCATTTCTCCACATTGGGACTGAGTTTCTATTTATTTTTTCTCGGCTGTATATGAGGGAACATAGTGTTTTAGCTCATGAGATGGGGATTGTTGCAGGAGAGGCAGGCAGGAATAACAACAGTGAGGGAAATACAACAGAATGAGAGAGCGAGAGAGAGAGCAATAACACAAGAGGGAGAAAAGAGAGGATGATGAAAGTGAAACAAGAGGTCTTCAATCCACCACGGGTGCTTAAACTACATCCTTCCTCTCACAGCTGGCCTTGGTTCAATCCGCAACAAATATGAGCAGCTGGGAGGCAACGCCATTTCTCTCTCTCTCTCTCTCTCTCTCTCTCTCTCTCTCGACCTGACATTAAGCCTGCTCTGTGGCATTACTACCATGAAGTCCCCGAAGACGTGAAAGGGAGGTAAAGAGCAATCTCAGCAGGGTCACCTTGTGGCCGCATTGAATCAGTTGGTGGTAAGCAAGCCCTGTAAAGAGTCCAACTACAGCAGCAATTAGGGGCTGGCAATGGTGGAAGACTCTTTAGTCTAAGGTCTTTTAGTAGAAGTACAGTATATGCTCTATTTCTGCTTCTTCTTCAAAAGTGAAATTTGAATGTATTGTTGATGGCTATCTTGAAACATATTGTGTTTTGTTTGATCTCATGTGTTGTGAAACCATCATTACTGCTTGCATCATACTCAAATCGGGAGTGTACTGCAGTCCTGTACTGTAGGCTACTGTCAATGCCGTATTCCATAAATGCCCATAGTGTCAAGAGATTATTTATATGCTGTACGTGGATATACTTTATCATCACCACATAACCACTCCTTCCAGTTCGGCATCACCGTGAATAGGAGGAAGGGGGAAAGTGAGACTCTCAGCCCAACTGAAATTTCATCGTCTCTGTGCCACAAACACTAGGCTCTCAATTTCCATCTCTATTTTACCTCCTTGAGCAAGGGTGAAATATATTGATTTCACATGGTGTCCTGAGGACTTGGAATTGAATTCAAACTTCAGAGAAGGCTGGTGCTGAACCTGCATGAGTGAAGGGTCTTTCACACAGAACGCGGCAACGACACCGCTGCGCTCTGAAACTCATTATTTCAGACGGCTTTCAGTCTAGCAAAGCATGGGCCCCGCACGCCACTTGCTGAGCGCTGCACCCAAAGTTACACCTGGCCACGATGTGCACAAGCACTGTACAAAATGCATCCTGCTTGAAAGGCGCATTCTCTGCCTTGGCTTCTATCGTGGCTAAAATAATTCTCTAACGATATTATTGTGATATCTCTAGAAAATTTGAAGGAAAAAAAATAATACTATCCGTCAATTTCATCTTCAACATTGTTTATTGTGCCTTTTGTCTTTTTTTTGGCAAATAAATTACACTCAAAATATGTGTGTAGGGAGATGGGGAGAGACTCTGTTACCAAAACTGTATACTGTATTTACACAATATTATCATATGTGTATTATCAAATGACGCCTGTATTTCATTTTTAAACGCAGAGTGTTCTATTGGCACCGGGGTGAGAATAGTCACATGCCAGCTATTCATCTTTTTACACTCAGCCAGGTTCAATATGCTACATAGTTACATGGAGCCTAGTCAGACCATAATGACATGCATAGTTAGCTAAAGTCCTTTCTGGTAGAAAGATTTAGTAGTAGTAGTAGTAGTAGTAGTAGTAGTAGTAGAGCGACAAAGTATGTGTAGGGAGTAGGTTGTAGTGGTTGAATGGGTCAAACTCACGACTTTCACCCAGGAGTTTATGTTCTGCAAGAAGTCAATTATTACACTTAAATGAGTTTGTATTATTATTATTTTCAGTCGCAGTGTGGTTGCCAACAAGACTACTTTTGGAAAAATATACACAGCTTACAGTAGGGTACATATATACAGTATCTAATCACCCCTATTTTAAATGAGCAGCTGTTATCTGTGTAGTTGGTTTGTCCATGTTCATGAATTAAAGGGTCAGGGGACACGGACAGCTTCACTCTCACGGCCGACAGTGAAGCCCACAACCTTGGATTCAGATCAAACACTTTCTGGATGCAGACTGTGGGATCAGGGCTGCAGCCCTCCTGCTCACAAAACCCAAAACAACATGCACACATGTCTGTCAACACACAGACATGACGTGGGGATCATGTGCACATACACACATGTCTCCCAACACACTCTCTCTCTGATGAAAGTGAATTTCATATCTCAAAAGATCAGTCTCGGATATTCGGCGAGCTGTCAAACGGTCATATTCGGCTGAGCGAGCACACAAACATGCATGCACATTCCTGCACAAATGCACACGCAGGCACACATTGCGTGTTTGTATGTGTTTGGGTATGACTTAATGCTGGCGAGCGAAGGCCATGTTTCCACCGTCTGCAACCAGTAAGCGTTTGATCCGACTCCAAGGTTCCAGCTGGCTTTGAGGATGGAGGGCTCCCTCTTCTTGGCCAACCTTTAAAGCCACATGCTCGGTAATTAACATGAAGCACCTTCCGCATCATGTCACCTAAAATGCGAGAAGTAAAAATAAAATATGAGAAACTAGGACTGGCATCAACATGAGCATCATTCTTTGTATGTTATGGTCTTGCAAGCAAAAACACTAACTTTAATAATAACATCTGTGATCTGAATGGTAAACCTTTTGGTTATAACAGAAGCATGGTTTGTTACTGTGCCTGTTGTTGTTTTGCTTTGCACCGTATAATTACGGCACGATCAGGATTGCATTTTGTGCTTCGGAAGGAACATAATGTGTTTATCTGAGATCGATCGTGAAGTGAGGTTTAATATGCGGTCCTAGAGTGTGGAGTGCAGTAATGGCACTGGAGAGGAATACAAATAGTTTTGTTTTTATGGGACAAATGGAGAGGTATGAGAGGAGGAGGTGTAGGGAAGAAGTTAGCAAATTAAATGCTGAAACCTAAAGGAAGAGAGGATGGATATGGAAGTGTAAAGTTTGAAGGAATGCTGTAGATTAATAGCTAAAAGTGGCTATTTAAGGAAGAGATTCTGTGCAAATAACCCTAACCACATATAATTTCCCAACACATTTGATCTTCTTGAGGTCGCATTGTGGCTAAATTTGCACTGTTGCCTTCAAACAAAAGCTGGAAAAAAAAATGACACACAATTATCACTCAACTCGACTACGTAGGATCTTTTTATTTGTGCCTCTGGCAATTTTACTGCATTGTTTACTGTGTTTACTTGTTTATTGTTTACTGTAAATGGTCTCACCTCTTTTCCGGCCGAATGAAGCACAATGCATTTAGCTTCTAACAAGCCAGGATTTGCTCAGGAGTTTGTGGAGACCAAAAACAGAGCTAAAAAAAGACTAAATATTAGATTTGTATTCATCTGGAGGACAGGAACACAGCTCCAAATGAAATCAAATGCTGCTCTTTATCTGCTGGACATTAAATAGGCTCTTTGCTTACAAGTTAAACATATCGACTACATAAAGTGATAACAATACGATAAACGAGATGATCAGCTTGTGTAAAATAAAATGCATGGATGGAGAGGCACTTGGTGATAAAAAGAAGAGAAATGAGCTTGGGAGCAGTCAAATCAAGCAAGGGCTGTTAGATGTCACTTCCATCTGGAGGTGCCAGCCTGTCAGTGTTCATTAGGCCTCAGAAGACCCCGCCATACCAGCAGACCACCTGCTGGCCAACAAGGCAACTCGTGTTTAGAGGAGACGCACACTGTGTTCTGCAGCCTCCAACTGAAAGCTATTCAAATGTTGTTTCAATGACGTGGGGAACTGTCTTAATATACAGCTAGAAAAATGCACTGCGTAGAGTGCAGATCTTCGCTAGATGTGCCTGCAACAACCATTGCTGTGATGTTTGATTGAATGAATACAAACATCAATTACCCCCCCAATATAGACTGCAAGTGTAAGATCATACGCAGTGGCACATGCAGCGACTCAGTATATTGACTCCACTTCACCTTGTGTTTGTCATCTCTGTCATTAGAAACATTCGAATACCATGGAGTTTTTAAGCCACCTCAGGATTTATGAACACACAAAGACTGAAGGAAAGTGGAGTGCTGTTGCTCTCAACCATGAGTCTGACAAGTTCTTACCCCACACACACACACACCAAAAAATGATTGATCTCTCTCAGATCCGTGTCCCAATGAAGACAGCTGCTCAAGA
The DNA here is from genome assembly GCF_004355925.1 of Anarrhichthys ocellatus. Classification (NCBI taxonomy): domain Eukaryota; kingdom Metazoa; phylum Chordata; class Actinopteri; order Perciformes; family Anarhichadidae; genus Anarrhichthys; species Anarrhichthys ocellatus. The sequence continues at coordinate 1,748,504 of NW_022280053.1, forward strand.
AGAGCGAACATGTACACAAGAACATGCACATGCTGTGTCTGTGTGTAGGCATGCATTCACAAACGCATCATTTTCTCAGCAGCATCTAATCACATTTCATATTTAATCACACAGCAAACATGCTTTGATTAGAAAATTGGCTGTTTTGACAGTGCGTGAGCAAGAAAGAGAGGTAGGAAGCAAGATCTGCAGGCGTAAGATAAATTTATACCCCGTAATGCAATTTTTTCTGCCTCATTTTCCTCTCATATGTATCTTATGTCTCGTGTGAGCTTTGGCCAAGAACTGTAACAAGCGTACGATGTTCAGGCTGCCTTCTCCACACTGTGATAGTTATATCTACCCAGAGAGGCTTTCCTTTATGCGACGTCCATGGGTTATTTCTCTTCTAGAGTTGAGAAGGAGCGGGTGCGTCTTCAAAAGGGGTTGGTAGGCCCCTCCTCTCTGTTTGTGTGTTAGCAGGGTCCATTAGTAAATGAGCACTTGACCATTAGTTTCCCCTTAATGGAAAATAATGTCTTCCTGGAATCTACCCAACAGTTTGACCAATGTATGCCAGTGTTTCACGCTCTATTTTGCCTCAGCTTTCCTTTGTTTTGATCTATTTTCGATGTGCTCATGCATACAACTGCAGTACAATTTAATAAAAAGATCAAATTAATTTAATTAATGCTTGATAATTCACGCTAATTTGAGACTCACCAATTAGCCTATTTTTATTGTTTTATCTCCGTGACGATCCGTGTTATATCAGGCCACAGTCTAATGTACTACTTCTGTCTTTGGCTTTTGTATTGTGTTGATGCACCACTTTGATGCATTTGTGTTTGGTTCAAATCCTCTTTGTTCCTCTCGCATCATTTGTGTGTTCTACATCTCTCCCGTCTGTAAACATCCCGGCGAGCGACATGCTGGAGCAGCGAGCTCTGATTGAGCGTACACAACTAGGCGAGCAACAGTTCATGCATATCAAAGCAACAAAGCTGGATGTGAAACATAGCCTTTCATAATGAAATTATAAAGCAGACGCAGCATTGGAACTAGATTCGAATTGCCCTTGTCGTTTAACGCATCTTGCTGTTGTTTCACAATTTCCCACCATGTGTTCTGTTGTCATGTAGGTTTTGTTAATTCATCTCAATGTCGCTGTTACGTATTTATTTTGTTGCGTTTGTTTATTTTCCTTTTCTTTTTTAGATAGATCTTCCCTACGCAGATTCTAGACATTTCTCCTCTCACTTTGAAACCAAACCAATAAAACAAACTACAGAGCTGGCCTATCCATAGCTGCTACAGCATCATTTAGGTGACTACATTGAAAGAATCAGGCAGGTGTTTTTCTTCCCCACACTCTGCCTAGCCAGGAGCATGCTTATATCTTATACAGTAGCTGTTCTCTGATCGATGCAGAGTGCCGTAGGCAATGCAATGATCCAGCTGTATCTCTTCAGCCCACACCCCACCCCCACTCTGATCTGGCTTTCGCCTCCCCCTGACTGCACCCTCTCGCACTGGAGGACTGCATATGGGGCGGGTCAAGAGGCTAAGAAGGGCTGTTATCCATAAATCTACACTGGATTTTACAGTCAAGCGACGCTGTTACATGAAATAAGCAAAGAGATGTGATCAACATAAATCCTGGGCTCAGGAGGTGCGTGCGTATGTGATTGTAGTTTCCTTTCTTCTTATTGGACAAAAAAAAGCTGATCCGACAAAACCTGTTCACAGCAAAACTAGGCGGTAAATCCTATGTCTCACATTGAAGTTTGTTGCTAGAGAAATACAGAATATGACAAATGTGTTTCTGCCAGTAGGGAATCAAAAATGGAACATGTGAAACTTTCTGAATGACTGAATATCTTTCAGAAAAGTGCAGACCTTGTGCATCAGCTATTTCCCTGATACTCCCCGTAAGCCATATTCTTTTGGCATGTAGGTGTGCAGAATATCACTCATTCAATATATCAAGTTTGAGAGCTGCACTGGCAACAACCACCCACATCCACACCACTGCTGTACACACACACACATTGGTCCTTTACAAACCTAATGTGTGTGTGCTGAGGGTTAAGAAAATATGTTCAGGGTTTCTGAGAACTGATGAGGTATCAGCCTGCAACAGCAACAGCCACATTACTTTATTGTAATTATGATAAACCTCCAGCCTGAAATACCTGCTTGTTTATGCGGCTGATGAATGAGTCGGCTTTAATTACTTATTGGGAGTGTTTTTTGCCATGTTTCAACACTGCAGAAAGCCACTGCAGACATGAGAAAACTTGATAAATAAATGTGATGCAATGTGGAAACCACGATATGAGGTGAATATTATAGCAGGAAAACTGCTTTTCATTTAGATTACCTGTCCAAAACCCCAATCCATGTTATAAATCGAATGAGTCACGATTTACCATATAATTAATTTTAAGAAAATGACATTATGACTATAACGTATTATCTTAGACTGACGGGATGCACAGCGGTCTCATCTCCATTTGCTTCTCCAAGAGAACAATACAACATTTCTGCAGAGCTGGCTCCTGGGAAAAATCTCCAGTAATGTGTTTACAATAGCTGGCGAAGAAGAACTAAGTCATAATCCAAACACTTATATCCAACTGGGACCTACTGTAATGCCAAACACAATACATGAAAGTCACACTGTGTGTTACTGCGCTCCAGAAAGCTATAATGGTAAATACGTTTGGAGGGAAAACGAAAAATGCTCAAAAACCTAAAGGAGTGAAAATAAATTGCCAAAAATGGTAGATAGTGGCACGCAGCACGCCTTGTGTGATGTGGGTGGGCAGCCATGTTTGCTGGAATGGACACAGGCGCAAACAAAACAGACACATTAAATAAAGATAGTTTAGATAAAGTCCGTGGAGCATGACCACACCTCAAACACTCTTCATATAAACGCCTTTCTGCTCTGCACGCCTGCTCTTGTTTCACTGCCACAGGTCTGTGTGTCTCTATGTTTAATACCCTGTTAAATACAAACAGATCATTTCTGATCATGCGGTATGCCATCATCACATCGGGAGAAAATATGAAAAAGATTCATGAGATTAATTGACCTTTGGAATTTGTTTCACAAATGTTCAATTAAATTGGTAAATGATCGTCTGCGTCTTTCTATCGCCCAGCTGGCTGCATCGTGTTTATGATACAGGAGGGGAAGATATGACTTTTAATTATTTCTATGAATTAGTCTCAATGGCGTAAAAACGTATGATTTTTTTTTTTTTATATTTCTGAGAAGTTCCTGCGACTCGTTCTTAGGACATTTATTGTACTCGTGCTGTTTAGAACTGCAGCTGCTTGTCAGTTGAGCTCAGCAGCCTGCTCTGGCGTTGGTATCCTGATACGAGGACAAACGCAACCAACACTGAAGGAACACAAGGTACTCGAGTTAGACCCCAGGACAACCTCCACAACAGACCATGTGTACTGCAACCATCATGTTGGAGTATTTGTTTTGCACCCTTCATTTTCAGAGCTCTGATCGGACTTCATTAAGCGGTATGGCTCTAAGTAACTGGAGGTACTTCCACCTGACTGAAAAGAGTAAAGGCCTACAGGTCTCTATTTTAAATTTTGATCTCCATGCATCTCCTGCTTAAATGTTCATTTTTTTTATACATTTTTAGTTAGAAAAAACAAAACAACGTTGAATTAACTCAGGATAAGGAGATGGTGGTGTGATAGTATAACATGCTGCCGACCATGTCCCTTGTTTGGGAGCAAATCTGAAATTTTGCAACAAATCATACAGCAAACCCGTCTCTAACCATCTTCTTTCTCTTTGTTCTCTACAGCCTCATATCTCTGCATCTATTTCACTTTTTCTCTCTCGTTTCTGTCCTCTTCGGTCGTTTGTCCCCGAAACAGTGTCTTCTTCTTGTTAAACCAATTCTACCTCATCTCACACACGCACAATATTCACCTGCTCTTTTTCGCCCAACTCACCCATTCTCTGTATGCAGTATCCCCTCCCTGCTCCACATTAATCCTCATTTTATTTTAATAAGATAGATTAAGGAGAAATATATATGAGGATGGAATCTAGGACAAGACCTCTCTGATAAAGTTAAGGTAATAATATGCAGTATCACACTCGTATAGTGCCAGCGCCAGGGACATTATTCACAATCACCCTTTCCATGCTAATGAAGCCATTGATGGGTGTCCCAGCGAGCCCCACATAGGAACCCTCAGTTGTAACAGATGACCAGCGCACATTAGATACTTGTCAGTCCTTTTTGATTTGTTTCTCTTCATGACAGTTGTGATGTCTCTTATTGCCCCATGCTGCAACCACCTTAGTACCTCTGTTTATCTCTCATCTCCCCCCCAACACCCCCCCCCATCCCCCTTCTCTGCAGAAGACGTAATGAATATCCCAATTGTCAGCGTCTGCGCAGTAATTAGTGTAATAGTCCAGCCTCACCCTCTGTGAAGGTTATTTCTGAAATGGATATGTGTTATGGAATCACAAACCTCCCCCCCGTGTCGACCTCATGTCAACCTGCCAATTTGTAAGTAATCAGAGTCTCAGCTGGCATTGTTCACAGCCAAGAAACAACTTTCTCTATAAATCAAATTCATTCATACAGTCAGGTGAATACTATCCAGGGAAAAAGGGTGTCTTACCAATTTAAGGATGAAGACAGTATTACCTGCCTTGAATTCAATTCGTGTCTTTGTTTTGGTCAATCCATGTCCTCTCTTAATTGCTGTGCATTAACTATTTCTGCAGAGGTTGTGCGAGTTCATTGTTTTTTTCCATTGTTTTTCGAAAACCTTTTTTCGGTGGTTAAAGTTTCCTCATCCTGAACGGTTTATTTTTACATAATTGCCATACAGCTTTCTGCAACCAATTAATCAATATATATTGCATTTTAGCCAAATTGATTAATTATGTACAATGAATGAATTGAGAGGTATGTTCAGCAGGTGGGATCCATATTAAGGGAATAGTTTATTTGGGAAATATGCTTGATCAATTTCTTGCCCAGAGTTAAATAGGAAGATTGAGACCACTCTCACGTCTGTACACTAAATGAGCAGCTACAGCCTGGAAATGATTAGCTTGGCTCTGGCTTCATATGAGATGTAGAGATATGAGGGTGATATTGACAAGACACCAAGCGGGCAGATGTATGTGAATGTGTTCATGTGTGCAGTTCATTTAAATTGCTCTGTACTTAAGCATAGCCTACATCTTGCATTATGTAAAGACATCAGCATTTGTGTGCATCATTACATAATAAGGAAGATAAATCGTAGTTTTGCAAAATAACAAGGTGGATGCAGCTGTGTCACCTATACAAACCTGAACACACTGAGATTGGTCTTCCAGCATCATTTTAATATTTTCTCCTGTCTGTTTGGTGAGTTTGTTTGTTGTCAGTGAAGCAATGGTTGGATGAGCCATTTCAATGTTATGACAGATTCTTCCTACTTCTCTTCCTGAGCATGTACAACCCTTTTCCACCTTTTGTCAATGTTCCTGTGATGCAAAGTGAGGTGACAAGATGTAAATGCCACTTAGTCACTGGACAGAGCATCAGCAGAACCATAAATCACTTGGTGGCACTGCATAAAATAACATCTCTATAACTCCAGAAAAAAATTCAGACGCAGTCTTTTAAGTGAATCAGTGTTGAGTAGCAGGCGATTATTCCACATTAAAAGACAAACAGGATTCCCTGCTATTAGCTTGAGCACTGTCTCTCTCTCTCTCACTGCGAGGCCAGTTGTTGCCAGGTTTAACATCATCCCTGTGTGCTCATTTCACCAGGCAGCAGAGGACTCATCTTTCACGGCACAGAGCAGAGCTCCGATAAATGGCTTAAATTGAAAGTCATGCAGACAAGAGCCGAGCAGTTTGAATGTTCGAACATGTTTCCACTGTGGAGTTGATACCGTTCTATTTGCATACTGTGAGCCTCTGTTTCAAGAGCCTTTTTCCAAAATTGACTTCAAAGGCTTGTCACCATGCAAAGACCCAGCCTGTGTGCAGGCAGCAGGGATGTGTTCCCCTCCAGTATACTTCTGACTGATAAAACATCAGTAAAGCAATCAGCGAATAACGCACAATGCTGATTGATGACCTATCAGCTTCATCCAGAATGTCATTTCATATTCATTCTTTTTTTCTTTTTAAATCCACAGATGTTTCATCCTAGGGTTAATGACCTTCATATCGCTCAGCTAATGTCTCTATTGAACACTCACTTTTCTAAGATTACTCATTTACTCAGTTATTGAGTGTTTTCTCATTCATTGCTGTAGCTCCATCACTCACGCTATTTGATTTATTGTCACAAACCTCATTGGCGTTAGTCCTTAAAATGAGTTAAAGATTGATAAGATATGGATGTTAATACTCAGAATTCTAATCTAAGTACATGCTTTTCTTTGAGAACATCTCAACCACTGTTGAATGGATTGCCATGACCGTACAGACATTCCTGGTTCCCAGAGGATGAATCGAAGCTCAGAGCCCTGCTGTGCCTGGGAACAGCCTCACAGAGCCAGAGAAGAAACTGAACCTTGGTGGGAGACTTGTGTACTCTAATTGTTGGAAAAGTAGAGGAAAGAGAAGACATTTACAATTTCCCCCAAAAATCATGTAACGCTGTGGTATCGATCAGACGATCAGTCCGAGATTACCACTTCGCCATGCCTCTATGCTTGCAAAGCTGCAGATCGATAGCGCTGGGGAACCAGATAATGATAGTCCAGAGTAACACATCACCGAACTGAGCACAATCTAAAAATGTTGTGAGGAAATAGCAACAGGGTATTCCCAGTGGCTGAAATAAAAGAAAAGGACACATAATCCTCCACTGAGCCACAAAAAGACAACAGATTTGGAGCAGTCTATCCCAGAGTCTTTGGATCTTGTTAAAGAAATGACAGCGTGTGGTGGAGGCATCATGTTTAATTTAAAGGATATCTGTGTGTTTTAATTGATTAAATTTCATATTCCATAAGCCATTCATTTAAAAAAATAAGAATATTTGTTCTTGCAGGCAAACCTTAAACAAAATATTCCTCTCATTAGATGTAAATTTTGTGCAGAGGACCAAGTTCTTTAAATCTCATTTGTATGTGGAACACTAAGAAGAAAGACTTGAGCAAATGCAACTTCTTTAATCTAAAAGAAAGGGGGGAAAAGCAAATACAAAAGGCATAATCATTACATATGTCTTGAAGTATTTATCTTCATCTTACCAAAAGCAAACCATATGCAGAGGATGAGGACCAACTCACACCCCCCCCCCCCAT
>NW_022280053.1:1756202-1790685 GCF_004355925.1 Anarrhichthys ocellatus
CTACCTTCCCACCTCGTTGCAATCTTAAGGAATCTGTCAACATAATTAGACCTGGAGTCAGATTCCAGTTGGCTCTGGTACAAAGCGTCAGGTTTATTCCGGGTTTACCTTCCCCGGTCTCGGAAGAGTTCATCTCAGGGAGTGAACTGCTGAGTGATAAATAAAAGCACAAGCATGATTCACATTCAGTGCTGTTTTCATGGCTCAGATGCAAACGATAAGGTCGGGCAGCTTTGAGAAAATCTCATCATTAGTCCTCTCACAGGCCAGGATTTAATTATCTACACATCCAAATCGCCCGCTTCCCCCTTCTCAGCAGATTACTCTCCTCCTGGAGGATAATAACCATGATGCCTTTCGCCTCTTTCCTCGCCTGCATGGTAAAACTGCAAAAAGGTGAGTCTGTGTGTAGGTGTATGTGTGTGTGTGTGTTGCTCCCCTACACACACACACGTCTCATTTAATTTTCCTTGATGGGGGGGATGGTCGGATTGCCTGGGTGATGAATAGGTGTGTGTGCAGCTTGCGTGTCCGGACATGTGGTTGTGTGCGTGTTCGAGTGTGTTGGGAAGCCCCAGAAATAGGCTCATGTAAAATTAATTTTCAGACGGAAAAATTGACCCAGATGTAGAGGAATCTCATTGTGCCTAACTATATCAAATGGATCCCATGGCAAAGACAGAGTGGAACAGTGACAAGAGGAGCTAAACAAGGCTTGCTGATTAAGAGCTAACAAAAAAAGAAAGAAAAGGAGGACAAGAAAACCAGCGGGGGGGAGGAGGGAGCATCAGTGGTGAGCTGAAGAGAGACGAAGAAGAAAGTGAAGACAGAGAGGAGAGCTTATGCCTCCTCAGAGAGCATTGTAATGCAGCTGCTTTATGTCTTAATGTTGATCGCACTGACTCGGGTGGGAGCTCATTAGCTCAAGGCAAGGAACTGTGTTCAGCCATCTCCCCCCTTGCAAGGAAATACACGAGTTGGAGTGTAATAACATTAGCTCGTGGCTACAACTACAAATACTAGTTTGCTTGTGCCAGTTGTCTACCTCTGAAGTGTGCTGAGTATTTATTGGTTGGGAGGATTCTTTCTTTCAGGACAATTACAGTTTCTTGCAAATTGGGTCTTCTTCTGGCCATCATTTCCATCAGTTATGATATTATAGTACACTTATTAATGTTGTATGGTTTGGGAACAATATCCCTAATGCCGAGCAGTTACTGCAGGAATCAAGCAGCCCTGGCTAATTTCAGAATGAAACGACGATGTGCCTGATTATTAAATTACCCCTCAATTTGATTAACACCTCTAAAAATATTGTAAAATGATTTTGACACGGGGTCTCTCTGGCACTTGCAAATAATCAAATGACAAAAAGCAATTGACATGCAGTGAACCTGGGGTCTGGGGCACCAGACTTTGCCCACCACTTACTTTGCGTAGTGGCTAATACAACCTTGGGGGCCGAAATGCCAGATTGATCGCCCATACGATGAACGATGTTGTTGTTCGACGATTGAATGGATTTCTAACTATTTATTTTTAAATTTTGTCAAAAGATTTGTTATTGACTTGACTGTAGTGAGCTTGTTTAAATATTTTGGAGTAATATTTTGCATGTTGTGCATCAATTCAGTCTTAACCAAGACTGTGCTGGGATAGAAGTAAAAGTAAAAGAATCGAAGCATACAGTTTGAGACTAGAAGGCAGACACATTGGCCATCCAGAAAAGGCAATTCATACATAGTAAGTTAACACATATTACAGGATTGATAAAATCATACAGTGTCTGCCCATCTGAAAAACCAAGTCATTCTCACTCCCAGCTCGTCAAAAACCGCAGCTTGGTCAGTGCCCCTCTGTGTCTGATACCGACACACCAGGGCACCGTTTAGCATCTGTACGAGACGCACCAGGCATTCAACTTACTTCAATGTAAACCCACATCCACATCATTATAAGACAGTCCAAGCAACGTAGTATGAAGGACGAGAAAGTCAGCATAGTGGTGGGAGAGAGGGGAGGATGGACCGGTCAAGCACACACACAGGACTTTTACCCAGGAATCCGATGCACGGCCGATATTTGAGTCTCGTGTGAAATCAAATCGACATCAACTTATTTTACCATAGTTTTGTTCCGGTTCAGTTATTTTACATAATGAACCCGAACAACAATCTTTTGTTACCCAGACCTAACCAAGTAATCAAATGACGACTCACAATCCCTGAGGTATGCATTTAAACACGCGCACAGACAGCCATGCTGATTGCCGGTAGAGATTGTGGTATCAAAGCCCGTCACGCATCTATTTCCTCAATGTCTGCCATCACTCATCTGACCCCACTTCATTTGAAGCCGAGCAACATGATATCTCGTCACGTAGACCACACGGCCCTCCGTCAGAGAATCAATGACGAGCGGCAGAGTGACTGACTGCTGGATTGTGGTCCAAATTGAGATCAGTGATATGCTGAAAAGGCAGCTTGAGGCTACGAGCTGAATGGTATGACTCAATCACTTTATCGTCTCACTCTCCTTTTAATGCAGAGCAAGTTCGTAGTGCAGCGGATCCAAAAGGAATTCGGATTTGACCTTGACAGGTACTAACGCTATGCTACAATAACCCTGTGTACAGACATTTGTGGCCGAAAGTGTTAACTGTCATTGACTGCACTTGTAGGCTACTTTCAGCAGGTTGTGGGTTTTTAAGTAGCAATTGTCTGCACATAGGCCTTTTTCACAAAATATTGTGTTACCACCCTATTTGCTTTCTTGGCAAGATTGAGATGAGAGTGATACCACCATTAACCGACAGCCAGCAGAAAATGTGATTAGCTTAGCATAATGATTGGAAGCAAGGGAAGCAAGAAGAAACTGCTAGCCTGTCGTCTAGGCTCTCTCCAAAGATGTAATGTGTAATTCGATAGCTTTATGTTTGCTACCGTCGTACAGAGCCAGGCTAGCTTCCCCTCCCTTGCTTCCAGTCTTAATGCTAAGCTAAGCGCCAGCTCATCTCTAGCATAATACTCAGCAGACAAATGTAAGAGTGGTATGGATGTTCTCATCTCTCTCACAAAAAAAGAAAACTATTGTGAAGTGAATATCTCCCGCCGCAGTTTTTTTCTTCACCTGCCTAGTCTCACCATCTTCTTCTTCTCCATCTTTTGTTCACTCCCTTTTCCCCCCTTCTCTCACTCCCTCGTTGTTATTCCCAGAGGTGTAGCCCTGTGCATCCACACAAGACTCTGTTATTGTACCAGGGAGGCTGCTGCTGTACAGCGATGTGCTCAAGTTCGTCTGAGGTTGGCTCTAGGTGCATAAACCAGTCGAGGCCAGACAAAGATTCACTCGTGTACTACTCAGTAATACCCCATAAGCTGCCCACAAGAGACACACGCACATTATTTTTTCTCACATCCCTCAAAACACCATGCCACCCAATTTCAACCTTTATCACTGTGCGGTGGAGGACAGGATCAAAGACACGAACACAGTCAATCTCTTGCAGGCACTACACACACACACACACACACACAGAGTGATCCGATACAGTCCTCTGTTGTGATGTGTGAGTCATGTGAGGTCAGCCATAGTTCCTGGTTCTGTGATGAAGGGTGCAGTACTGGACTGTTCACAGCTCGATGTGACCTGCCGGGGAGTTAAAAGTCTATCGAGCCCCGTCAAACTTCATTTACCTCCATGTGTACTTTAGCGTATTTAATAACACAAGGGTAAAAACTGGGGAACTGACAGATTGATGTGGTAACGCACATATCGTTCGACCAAATACTGTCAGAGGCCAGACTTTATATCGGGGGCATTACTGTGCACATCTGCAAATGATACTGCTACAAAAACAACCCCATACATTTACAGCCCTGTGGGGATTCTCTCTGGGTGGATTTCATTTCATTTTGATTTATTTACAAGAAAAATGTTCATTCCTCAGCAGGAATACTAAACAGCCTGAAGCTTTTCATCTACTTGTATTGATAAGTGCTGGACTCATTGCTTGCTAACAAGTCTTACAGCCTGCTGGGAACGTCCCAGGAGCCCAGGTGGTCAGTTAGCTCCTGAAATATACGTTGGCTCTCAAAATCAGGACGATCAGCGTCCTACTTTCAATGCTAGTGGGGAAAATGTCTAATGTGTGTTGTCATCCCAAGATGTTCTAAAATATCTGGAGCGTAACGTTACAGAGGTACAGTAGGTAGCTGAAACACTTATCCTCATTAGTGATTGCTACAGAGAACAGAAGAGTGGAGAAGATTAGTGTACAGGGGAAACAGACATGGGAGGTGGTGTAATTCCATTGATATTTTATTGTTTTCTGCTCTGCATTGATTGGAAGTTTGATTTGTGCCAGACAGTGGCTCTGCGGTACACAAAAAGTAGCTGTTTTATGCATCTGGTGGTGTTTTCTTAATACAATAACAGTTTTACGAAAATTAGATTAAAAAGATCACAATATATCGGCTTTCTTATGTTTCGCAACATATTGCATGAATCACAACACCTGTATGAATTAACATATATCGGCAGATTCTCGCCAACAGCCTTAATATTTAGTAGCAAAGATGCAAATGTGTTTCAGTTCCTGGCAGCTTTTCTCAAGGTCTTTTCCATTCGACTCATTTACAGCAATTGATATGTAAAAAAAGTAAATTTGCTGAGAAAAGAGCAAGGACAGAAAGCAATAAGAACCAAAAGGCAGATAATGAATTATTAGTTCATAAATACTAATAGAAAATGTTCACGGTGATGGAAGAAGAGTTCAGATCCTTTCTTAAAAGTAAAAGCATCTATACCACATTGTATAAATTACTGTTGCAAGTAAAAGTCCTGTATTCAAAATGTAACCTACGTAAAAGCATTTAGAGCAAAATGTATCAAAAGTAAAGGTGTTAGTAAAGATGTTAATAATTGTTGACACAAAAACATATTGATTCAGAAAGTCTATCCGAAGGCATGCGTGCTGCTGCGCAAAGTTTTCCCAACGCAAAGAGACATAAGTACGATATTTGTGCGTAGAACTGATGAAAAGGGAGGTTGAGAGAGACACCCTGCCTTACTTTCACACCTTCATACATCTGGTCGATTGCTGCATAATTGTCGGAAAGCCTGCAATGGAAAGTTACAGAAAATGCACCTTCTCCACTCTCAATCTATCTGTTGGAAATGGTGCATTAGTTAACCAAACAAGCACCAGGAAATCAGTGAGCGGCCAGAAAAAGATCAAGGAATTCAGTCACGGAGCGAAATTCCATATTTAGGTCACTGATAATAACTCACCCATCTCCATGACAACTGAGCTCACTCCATCCGATGAGGAAGCCAACAAACTGTTCTTTCCACGGTTGAACTGAACCCTCAAGGCGCACTTCCTTTTAAGCGTACTAAGGCCTTTTAATGTGGGATGGTTGGATGACTGAAGTCTTCACTCACTACACCAAACAACCGCTGTGTGTAAAGTTGACTCCTCGTTGTTAATCAACAGTTTTTAGAATACCTTATTCCATTTTTAACGACGGTGCTGAATGCACCACATTTGCATTTTATTTTCTAGTCGATCAAATGCGTGCTTATCTTTTTGGTATAATGTCATCCGTACTGTTTTCTCTTGATAAGGGCATTAATGAGCCTGCGCAGCTGTCTGACTGCCAGAGATGTGACTGTTCAGAAGCTGAGCCGAATAGACAGTAAACACCTTTAAAGAAGTGTCAAATGAGAGGTCTTTGAACCCACAGTCAAATCTTGAAACTGAATAATTAAGAAGTACACTATGGAACCATGAATAAATAAGACTGTTTTCTTACTCAGTTGTGTCATGCGTTCTCATTTTCACCTTAACGGACAATCTGTGTGTGTGTGTGTGTGTGTGTGTGTGTGTGTGTGCGTGTGCATGTATTCCGGAAACACACAGTGTGTATTCTCCTTTCTTCTGCCTTAGTGGGAACTTACACCAAGGCCAACTCTCACACTTGATGCAACTTCAGTGAAGAAAAATAAAACAGAATCTGACGCCTCGTCTGTTAGGTGCGACTGCGAGAGGCGTGTAAAAATGTGAGTTTCACCCTGAGTTGTGAAAATATGTGTCTATAGATGGATGAGTCACTGCAGAGGAGACAGACAGAGAAGAAAAGAAAAAGGAGCAAATAGAGAATAAGACACCGTGTGTGTTTGTCTTGAAGTGAGTCCGTTCAGCTGCTGAACCGACTCCACTGGGGCTTTGGCTCTGACATTTTTGTAATACATGATGCACACTCAGGTGGTGGAAATGATCCAGGATGTGATGTGCACAAACACTTTAAAGGAGCATCAACCTCGAGCAGTCATCGACGCTTTGTGATCATCAATCAAACAGTCATTTTCTACCTGCTCTGCCATCCCGTTGGATTACCTCCATAAACTCATTACCAGGGCTGAATATCTTCCTCTCTCAGATGATTCAAAATGCGTCTAGGTACACGATACACAATCAAATCCCAAAACAACACAGATGAGTTTGAACCAATGCCACACACTGCAATTCAAAGCGCAATTTCATACGTGTGACGAAAACAAATTATTCCTCCTTCGATTTTTCATACTTGAGAAGTTCCGCAGAAAATGACGTCTTTAACCACACGGAAAAGATCAGGCAGTTCCTGAGGAGGATCAATGTTTCACTAAGACTCAGTTCGCGGGTCACCCAAAAGATTCATTATTTTGAACCGAGCATTTGCGAACGAAGGTATGTGATCGGGAAACATATAGTGAGCCGGCAGGAGAAGTGCAGAGAAGAGAGAGACGGTAAACTCATGGTTTGGAAAGAACATTTTTTGATAGTTTGATAGTTATATCCTTAAATGGTATAATTTTGATCTGTTAAACAAGACTGAACATTTTCTTAAAACATTTAGGTTATCTGTTCTCAAGGCTATGTTTCTGTGGAGGATGTGTCAAGGTTGAGCTAATAATGTATGATTTAGGGTTACTGAATAAAACACGAGACTAGGGAGCACTGGTTATTCTTCCTGTATGTAGTTCTGCTGCTCATGACAGCAGGTCCTGCCGTGTAATGTGAAAGCAATCCCACACAACAGAGCTTCATGTAATTGGAACTTCCACCAGCAATCCAGCGTGCATCAATTCACGAAACAGGGGAGAAGAAAGACAAATACCATGATTCAACACCTCAGATGGCAAATATTTGGTACTTCTTGCTCCTACAAATTGAATATTGTGTTTGTGTTGGAGAATCCGGCTCTGGTCGGAAATCAATGACAAACCTGCAGAAGTGCAATTAGACATAAGTCAGTGAACATGCATTATTAAAATTGCATTTTCCATGGCAGTGCATGCATTCACTATTCTTTTCACAATCTTTCCAGGTAACCTCTTGCATAATTCATTTGTGGTTGATTAAGTTCTGTAAAATCTTCTCGTACTACAAACATGTTAAAGCAATTATAGTGTTAATTTATACACATAATAATATGTCACTGGTATGTAAACATGTTTATTTTTTTGTAATTCAATAGATTAATCGAAAAGATTCTTCATGGTCCATGTAGAATAGCATTTCTTTTATTCTTATTTCCTTTTGAACTTTATGCTAAACTGCAAGGTTATGGCTTCCAATTTCTATAGGTTAAGATTACCTCTTTAATCAACTGTCTCCTAATGATTTATTTTAAATACAATCATTTTGCGACAGCAAATACACATGAGAAGAGACAAATAATGCAATGTTTAGGTGTAAATTTAGCAGTTGAACATATCTTCACCCAGGTTGCAAAAAGTTTAAATTTCAATTGCTGGTGAGACAAATAAAAAACACATTATATATTGCTTTTCCTTTGCTAAGCTTAATTGGCAATGACATTCAAAACCCTAAGTTTGATAATATGTTAATGTATTTTACTAACCACAAAAAACAGTGTACGGTAAAGATACAGCACATTCTGTATACAATGAAGTACAGAATTGTCCACCAAGCAGCCTCGGTGTCGTCCCCTGCCCTGCACACCTGATGCTCATCACCTCATCAGCCCTTCTGGCCTGCTAGCTGCTGTGTGCCTCGTTATCTCATTATCAGCCAGTGCATTTAAACCATTTAACCCCTTGACTGCTATTCTGTGGTGCGCTGCCTCTTTGCAGCAGCTACTTCTGTGAGTCAATAGCACTCGATGCGCTGCTTTTTCACATTTACGCCAACGCCCCTCGGTAAAGTTTGACACCACGATCTTCTTATGTGTCTGTGTTTGGGTTCTGCCCTCTCTGGTATCACTGACAGTGAGTCGAGCATGTGAGCTGCAGTTTTAGGTTTCCTTTGATTTGTGCCTCTATTCGGTCCTTCACAGTTGCAATGGCAGAAAAGTCTCCTGAGGGCAGAACACAACAGCAAAAAATAATAATCTAATAGACATTCTTCACAGCAGACCATTTTCATAGCAGGGGAGCCACAGGTGTAACTAATAACCTTAATATTTGCTACGCTCGGTATCCTGATGTTATCAGCTGTCTCACTGAGAGGGCTTACTGGCACACTTCAATGAACTGTGCTCTTCCTGGCCAATCAAAATGTCGAGTTAATCCATTATATGAATATTTTTATCAAGGTACGTGAAGGTGCTTTACACGACACGCTATTGACAAAGAAACCATCTTGTGTTATTTATTTTACATAGACTTATGTCTTTTGAAATAGTATAACGATTACTGGTTATGAAAAATTAATTTTTACAGTCTGAAATTCCCCTGAGGTTGTGACATTTGCGGCACTCTTAAATGCCTTGCTTGGTGTAAATGAGCCCCAATTAGCGGAAAATGGCTGTGAAATTTCATTATACGGATTGGGATCAACCCACATGGCAACACCTTGGTTATGGGCTTGCTTAATGTTGCATGATTAAATCTAAAGGATAGAATTTATGAGTAAACACTTCAGGGGAAGATGGCTAAAATGTGTAATGCTTGCGTTTCCCTGTCTAACCAACGGGTTTGAAATGTGTCACGTAATTAAAATAAATATAGAAGAAATTAAAGGCGAGTTAAATTGGACAGATTAGTAACTCTAGTGTAAGAAACAATTAGAGCGCCTCCCCTACGGATCAGCGATAGTCTGAGTGGCAGATTTTAAGAATCACCATCCAAACTTCCTTAACAGCCAGTATATGAAGACTGAGCAGGTCCGGCTTCACTGCGTTGACATGTGGTCACGAAGCTGTGACCTGACACGACTCAATTTTCTACATCGGTGTGGGACTCGACCTCTTGACCCGACCATTAATATTTATCATCTTCTCCTGCAGTTCAGCTCCGAACACGGTCAAACACAAATCTTCCCTGATCGGTCTTTGCTTTCATCAAAGCCACGTGTTGCAGAATAATTTATAAGATATCGGCATTGGCCTACAGTAAAAAAAAAAAAAAGGAATTGATTTGTACACATTTTGCTCACTTATATTTGCTTCATCCGTCTTGCTCTTGAGTAAGATCTCATGAAAAATTCATCCTGCGTGGCTGCTGCTGGAGGGAGGAACAGAAGTAGCATAGATGACGTCGGAGACATCATTTTTGCTGGTGCTTGCGTGCATGTTGTAGCCACAAAATCTTTCATATTTTATTAGCCTTTGCAAAAATGTATGAGCTAAAAAGAGATGCAGGATTAAAAAATACACTCGTATACTTTTGATCCAGGACCATGGCACTATAGCAATACTTCAAGATATTTATCATCCAGCAAATGATAAATTATGATTAAATTGGTTACGGTTGATTTATGATCAGTTCTGGGATCTTTTTAGAACTATTATTTGTGCCATAGATGGCATATAGTTTTATGAAAATACCATCATCTCTCCAGTAGTGAAATACTTTTGTCAAGCAACCAAGCTCAACTACTACCAAAAAGAGCCAGTTAGCTCCTGCTAGCTTAAGCAACAACGATGCCTTAGTCATTCTGGAGGCTGCTGTTGGAAATCTCCATTTCCTTTTTATTTTCGTCCTCACTTTTCTTTCCTCGCTGCTCTAGTTCCTACACAGTTCCATGCTTTCTGTGATATGCAGAACTATGACAGGTATCACAGCGGAGTACCATGTCTGAACATGATGATATAGGAAACGTGTCTGATTTAAGTGGGTCGAGGATTTGCTGATCTGTCACTCTTCTCTGAAGTCGGAGCATGTCTTGCTTGTACCCTTTTTCATGCCACAGTTCCTCTGCAACTCCGAGTGACAGACGCACAAAACAAATGCAAGACTGCAAGCTAAAATCCAGGCTAACATATATATCTATCTAACACAGCACAAATAAAGCAAATCAACAAATGAGTCGCTAAATGCTAAATGCTCCACCATGGTCCTGTTCAGACCTGGGATTAACATGCGTTTTGGGTGATCTGATCACAAGTGGATAGCTCTAAGTAGAAGTGTGATGTGCACCCAAGATGAGGAATGAGGACACATTAAGATCAGATCACTCAGAACACCATCGGGTCACATATGGACAAATTCTCTTATCAGTGTGTGTCTTTATCTTTCTGCTCTTTGAAGATGATGATGATGATTGTGATGGTGTTGTTCTGCTGGGCTCATCGGGTTTAATCTCCAGCGGTTGTCAAGTGTGAGGCAGTTAAGATGAGGGTATAAGAGGCGTCTCACAAATGAATCATATCGAGTATCTTGTTGATGAGGGCGAGGTCTTCAGTGTAGGACTTATGTGGGCACCGAACCACAAGTATTCAGCAAACTTGTCTTTGTCAAACATGTAGTTGATCCAAATACAAGTCAGAAACGCAAAACATTGTCACACATGAATATTTCTATCATGTTTTGCATGTAGGTTTCATTCATCGTTCAGCTTTTCCCTATAAGATAGTTATAAGATAAGCAATGCACCACCAGGCCCTTATGTCCACACACCAACAATATTGGCATTTTATATAGACAGGCACTTTTTATCAATTACAACTGCCTTCCTTTGTGTAGCCTTACAAGGATTCACCAGAATAGGAAGACAACTAATCAAACAACTAAACAAACATGACCATCAATTAACAAATAAAATCCTATGGGCACCATGCAAAAACAAATATTAAGATAAATCAACAAATGCTTCCTTTGTCCCTGCAAAGGACATATAATTGATGGATGGATGGTTGGAAGATAATACAGCTTCTGGTTGTGGCAATGTCATGTTTTCTGCCAATATGATTTGACTAAATGCGATTTTCAGACTAACCTATTTATACAGTTTATGTCAAATTATATAGAAAATATGAGGTCGTGGTAAACGCATAACTTCCCCTGCCGCCACTCACTATTCTTTCATCACCGTTGCCGCTGTTGTTCCATTCCACGAGGACTTTAGTGTGTTTGTGACTTTCACAAGAAAGAGGCATGTGATCAAAGGAGAGGCAGACAACAAATGACTCGAAAATAACCTTGCGTTTTCTCCCTTGGTTTCTTTCTAAGACTGCATTGCCAAGCAGTAAAAAAGTTCCTTTTTTTTAATTTTTTTTTTATAAGGTGACATTACTGAGGATAGCATCGCACCTTTTAAGGTGAGCCTATCAGCTCCCCGGAACAGCCTTCCTAACAGACTGGCTCCCCTGGGGGGCTCCCGCTCCACAGTCTCAGGGTTTGGGAGTGTGAGTCATCCTCTTTCTGAGATATTACTGTTGTTGCACCCAGAATGGGACCAGGTACATATTTAGAAAGAGGAATAACGCCTATAACACAGACATATGTGAAATAGGTAACAGAAAGATAGAAAATTCACAGGTTGTTTTTTTTTAAAAGAGCAAATATAGAAATGTGGCCACAGTGCATCTATTAGCGTTTGCAGGTTGACAAATGACGTTATTTCCATCATAACTTTAATCCAATGAATAAAATCTTTGTTTTGTCACTTTAGTTGATTTCCTTTGATTGCAATATATTCTGTCAACGGAAAATAAGAAAACATCTGGACTGTTTTTTCCAGGCTAAAATATTTCCAGGAAGAAATGTCCTTTTGTGTCTAAAGCATTGTATGTAGGCGATCAATTTTCTGACAAATCACATGAAAAGGCCGGACCGAACCAACAATGTGTAAGTCCGTCTCTCAATGCTTTCTGATTTTCATAGTTCCACGAGCTCGGCCCTGAACCCATTTCCTCTTAGTGATGATTACAATTATTTTCATATAAAGTCTGTCATTTCCTAAAACAACTGTAGATTTTAAAGGAAAAGTTACCACCGCGATAGGAGTAAGAAGTGCATTTCATAGGGACTATTTTCAGCTGTGGATCAATACACATTTGTTGCTGTAGTGTGTTTTTGTTTATAATAAGAGAAACATAACATATTGTTGGCTTTATCCTATAATATTAATCACCTATAAGCTATGTCTCTTTCTCTCACACTGTGATGAAATTATCAAATTTTGATATTGCTTTGCAAATTTGTGTTTTGCAAATTAATGACATCATCTGTGCTAAAATGAATAATCTAAAATGTTCATTGCATAAATCCTCAGTCTGGTCATATTCTAAAAACATTTGTACCAACATTTCATGTTGATTTCAACCACATTGCAGGGTCCCAACTGGATGTACAATATACATCTATCCATCTATTTTCCAAGAGACAATCCCATATTTTTGCAGCTGCAATATCACTGTAGTGGAAAGTGCTTAAAACTCGATGGCTCCTGGGACTTGCTCCACTGGGATGCTGCTCGTTGAAGTGTTCATGTTGGGTTGCCACAGTTCATGTAGCTCAAAAGCTGAGGCCCACTGCAGTAGGGCAGCACTGTGGTCCAATAGAGAGAGAGATGAGATTCAACCAGCCGCTCCTGGCACGTAGACAGTGGGACAGATGGCCATGAGGGTCCATATGGGGTGGAGAGTGTGTCCAAGCACTCTATTGGCATTGTGTGTCCACATGAACACATGCGTGTGCTTTCCTGCGTGTGCATGTGTGAAACTACATGATTTATTGTACCATGTGTGCGCCTATAGATTGTGTATCGTGTGCATTATTTGTGTGTGTGTGTGTGTCCATGTGTGAAAGGAATAAACTACATTTTGGACAATCCACTGGCCCTAACATTAACACCATCACGGGTCAAACTGACCCTCAGCGTGATCGGCTCGTCTGCAGGAGTTTGGCCAAGAACACGGCATTACTAACGTCAGTCGGCCAGCAGCAGCACTCGACCCCACACGGTCCACCAACACGGCACCGCAGCATACACAAAGGCATAAGCACGAATACGAGAGGCAGATAGTGACTCAGTAGGACCGGTGTAGGCTCCTATTAAAAGCCAAAATATAAAAAGAAGTGAAGAACAAAAGCAAAGCAATACTTAGTTTCCGAGACATTTCAAGCTGGAGGTTTGCCGTGCATAAATGGAAACTAAAGCGTCAAGTAATATTTGTGAAGCAACTTCCCTCTGATGCTTTTAAAAAAAACAAACTGTCTGCTTCAGGTCCAAGCGTCGACCACAATTTCATTTATGTGAGCATTCCTTTGGTGTATGTTTCCACGTATTTTCTCTACCTTCTTGCTGTATCTAATCCTAGGATCAGAGCCAGAAGGAGGAATGTGGACTTTATTGGAATTAGGTGTGGTACATGACAAACGAGCATGGACGGTCGGGGCTCCCAGACGCTCATGATAATGTCTGATGCAGTCATTTAGGATAAACAGACGCTCGGGGACAAATAAGCTTAGTCATTTTCCTGAAAGGAGCTTTGAAATGAGTGCATAATGAAATGTATAATTTATTTATTCTGAGATGCTGGCAGGCCCAATGAAATAAACATGAGAGAGAGAGACGGAGAGAATCGGCAAAAGAGAATGAGACGGATAAAGAGAGAGAAGGGAGGAGGAATGTGTGATGATGTAGGAGAGAAAATAAAAGCAAATGATGGAGGAAATGAATGAAAGACAGAAAAGATAAAGAGTCCCTCCATCCACAACATACACATTAGGATTTCGGCTTCAGTGTTGTTCGAATGAACTGTGTGCAAATGTGTGTGTGTGTGTGTGTGTGTGTGTGTGTGTGTGTGAGACCCTTGTCTGCACAGTTACTTTAGTAATGATTTAGGTGTAGCTAAGTTATAGGAAGGGTACGCTAATGTAGTTTTATAGGCATTTGACCAAATTATTTAAAAAATTGTTTTCGATCGTGCCCGATTAGAAAATCAAGATTTACAGAATTACTACAATTCATCCTAAAATGGGTATGTGTACTAAATTACAAACTGTCAACGTGACCTCACATCCGTCCCATTCTCGCGAACGCGGTATCTCAGGAATTTGCAGCATGTTTGCCGATTTTGTTTTGGCTTCCTGCGTCTCGTTTCGGAATAGCATATGTGTTTCTGAAGCGGCTGCATGTTTGTTCTGATCGAAATGTATTGAACCGCTGTAATGCGTTTGCCCTTGTCGGCCACCGTAGGAAGGTGAGGGCTGCTCACAACAAATACGGGTTTCATTTAATCACAACATGATAAAAAATAATTTAGTGAGCAGCATGTGTTTCACACATGAATGTGTTTATCATCATTTTGCCAGCTTGACAGTGCCCATCTCTCAGTTAAGAGTCACTGCACAGCTCTGAAGGTCCTGATATACAGTATCTGTACTGACTTGCACACACTCTATACTTTCCAATTGTGTCCTGTGTGTTTGGTCTCCACTGCACAGCATATCAGTGACCAAATGGAACATCAGATTTGAGATGTCTGCCAGCTGCCCATTTATTCTCCGGGTCCAGGAGAACCAGTATGCAGAGCCGTGCCATAGACTTCAGCTTATTCGGGCAGATAATCCTACTCAGTTAACATCTATTGGTCGCAGTTAACAACTTAAGTATTGATTTACAGATTTTCAAAACTTGTATGGATGCTAATGTACACTGCTGTCTGCTGCAGGTATTGAAGGCTGTTTTCATTCAGACATCGTTAACTTAGTCAATTTAGCAGGTGATTTCTCTGCAGAGGTGGGAGGAACTGTACGCGGGAAGTAAAACGCACAAACATAACAATCAGAGGGAGAGAGATCCAGGTGTGACCTCGTTTTTTCTAATCAACATTGTTATGACTTTTTTATGGGTACAAAAAACAACCACGATGGGCAGCATTCCAATTAAAATGTATTAATGATAACTATAACGTGATAGTAAATAGGAAAACAAACTTTAGAACTTTAAAGTGAAGTAAGTACCTTCATTACATACAGCAGCACATAATCCATGTGGCCGATGCTGAGGGAAGTGGGTTCAGATTTGTATCAGCATTGGTATGTCAATATTATTTATTCTGCATAGTAGCTGCTACAGTTTGATTTTAATAAAAAATCACATGACGCTGCATGTTTTTACTCTGTGAATTTTAATGTGTTGCACTTTTAATGGTCTCTTTCAGGGAAATGCTACCTCAGACAATTGAATATGTATTTAAATACACAATACAATACACAGTGATTCAGAGCTTCTTCGATTTAGCTGTAATTAGGATTTTATATTTTTACTTTTCTAGTAAAGTGTGACTAAAATGGATCATTTGTTCAGGTTTTATATGAAAGAAAGTCAGAGTTTCTGGGGGAATCATCTCTTCAGGTGAATAACTTAATGGCGTGGCCCTCTGGAGGATTGATTTTTCACTAAAATGCTGCCGACTGTGTATCGTTTAGATCCAAACTTTTTACCCTGCATGTAACTAAAATGGCATCTTCTCAACCAGAACTACTGCCTTTATGTATGTGCAACAATCGAGTAAACAAACATTCGACCAACATTTCTAAATTATTTTGGAGCAAAACTGTTGACCTGAAGGTGTCCTGTTTCTTGTTTGTTTGTTTTCTGGCCACCACTGTTATAATAATCTATTTTGAATTCATCTGTCAGGTTTGTGTTGTGTCTATGACACATCACGGTGGGGTTGTAGAGTGGATGTGTGGCAGATGAATACACCTTGCCACATAGCACTGCCCCCAGGTAATGCATTTCCTTCATGCAGTACAGAATTCTGGGAGGTGGTATTTTCAGATGTGCTCAGAATTGCCCTAAGAGATGTTCTCTCAGCTCGCAAAAATGTTCTTTTAGTGGGGCCGCTTTAAAATCGCTGCTCCGCATCTCTTTATAGCCTTGTGATTCATGGCTCAACCTCAGAGAAAACAAGGCTGTGAAAAAAGCCTTTGTGGGTAAATACATCACGCTAAATATAAAATATATTGTTGTATCTGCTTTGACAGTTAAATGGTAAGAGAGAATGATTGCTATGTTTTTGCTTTTGGATCATTGCCACCATCAGCATTGAATGCATGTACCTTTCAAAGACTATAGAGGCCGCATGTTACTTCATAGTTCTGCATTGGCCACAGAACACAGCTGCTGAGGGCACTGAATGCTCAATGCAAAAGCAAAAGTGTTTAAAAAAAATCTTTACTGAACTTTTTTATTAAAGTGCTTTTTAAAACACTTTTTGCAGTGGATGCAATTCATGCACATTGGGTCCAAAGAGTCTTTATTTTGGTTGTATAGTGGAACAATGGCCACACAGGGTTTAACTTATGCACGCCATTCCTTTTGTTCTATGAGAAACATGCCTTTCATCTAATGATACAGGGCTTATTTCTAGTTCATTCTCAATAAATATTATTCAATTAGAAGTTAGCTGAGATCAAATATGTACAGGCAATTCGGTATTTGGAAAAACTCTTCATTCATATTTTATGTTGCGCTGACTGACTGACTGTGGCTGCGGCTCATTAATTCGATGTGTGCTCACAGTGATTCTTGTGATATCGCCTCGCTATGTAAAGCCATCAAAATGGAAGCTTCTTGGTGTGAGCAGAAGAATGGAGCAGGCTGAAGCGTTCGAGGGTGAGAGTGAGAGGAGAGATCACACAACCTTTTTCCAAAAAATGGCACCAGAGTGCATCGCCGGTTTTGCTGTTCTGGAAGCACTTATCAAAGGTACTGAAAGTTTGCCTCCAGCTCGCTGCAAGAATCCTCCTCCCTCTCCATGTTCTTTCACATTCACCACATAACCAGAAAGAGGTTTCCGACCAAAGATTCACATGGGATCGGGAGGCAAAAAAAGTGAGTGTCTGCCAAATAATATTACTATTTTAACCCTTTGTGTTTGCAATCGCCCTGAAAAGTAATTTGTAAAATTAGCCTTCATCTCTCAAGGCATTGATAGAGCCTCGACCTCGTCAAGAGCACCCAAGGAGCTGTGAGAAAGTGGAGGAAGGCATGTACGGGAGAGTTAGAATAGTGCGTTGGTCCTTCGTCGCTGCTCACGATACATTGATTTTATTGTGACAGTTATATTGACTTTGGCCTCATAGAAGCAATGTACAGATTGCAGAATTAATGTCATTGGATATGAACAATTTGCTAATTAAAGTGTGAAATCCTGCAAAAGAAAAAAGTCAGATTACTAAAGACCCTGAGATGGGAAATGTGAAAAAGCAGACATCTTGTAAATCATTTGAACATTCTCTCACTATAAAACACAATAATATGGACCCCAGGTGGCGAGCAATATAAAGAAATAAACAGCACAGTGAAAGGAAACTCAACAAATAGCATGAAGTGATAATGCAAATATACTTTTTTTCAATTTACTTGGATAAAACTGTCATTGCTGCAGAGGAGGCAACACTTATTGCATACATCCAGCACACTGAGAAAACCAATTTGAAAGACAACATTATTATGCAAATATCATACAACCACACAGCAGCAGAAGATATGTGCTGTGCAGTCGATACATGCCCAAAAGTATAGCCTTCCCTGTGATCATTTAGTTGCACTCTGTACAGATGGAGGTGCCTCCACGATGAAGAGACAAAGGGGCTTCAAAGGCTGATTGAAGTCGGCTCCCCGCTGCATGAAACACTGAGAACTCCTGGTGAGCAAACATCCAACCAAGGGTGCCCGAAATCAAAAATCCGAGCTCAAACTGGGTGGTTTCTGATCAGAAACTGTTGGAAAGAAGTTTCTCATTAAGACATCATACCTGCCAGACAGTCGGCTTCAGAGACGAACAAGAGCACAGAACTATAGTAGTTTCCTTTATAGTTCCATTAAAGGTCAAGCAATCACATGGACGTGCCTCAGAAGAGTCATAGTTTGTCGATAAACACATCACCGTAGAGACGTGAGTGATGGGACATTTACACACAAAAGATGAACATGCATACAAATTGGATTTTAATTATCAGAACAACCACAACCTTCCTGCTTTAGGCCACAATAGACCTGTCGCAGACTGCTTCCAGCATTACAGTCATAACAAATATGATTCATTTTTAACAGCAAATGTGTTTTGCAGGAAACATGCTCAGATTATATTTATTATCAACATGACAAGTACATGTTTATATTAGACTTATCTCTCAATCGTAAAACATATTGTTCCTGCTCTTTTCTTACATTCACTGTCAACAAATTGTATTGCTTTTCCACACAGGCCCTTCGAATCCCCACACATGGCACCTCTGAAGACTTCTGTGCAGCCACCAATTGAGTTTCCTCTACAATAAAATGTATTTGCCGAGGCAAATCAGGGAAACAAATCAGTGGTGTACAAACACATTTTGTGGGAAACATGATTGCCATGAACAGCCTCCATTTCACTATTTCTGTCCACTCTGTTGTATTTTGCGATTAACACAGTCATACTGGAAGTAAAATGAAATACCTTTACAAAATTCCCATATAAAGGTTATAAGTTTGATCCCCTCCCCCTCCTTTGGAAAAAGGTTTGTAACCGCTGCTATAATTTAATGGATGTTCCTCCAATACTATCTCCAACATGCTTCCAGTAAAACCTTTCAGCGTTGTCCACATCTTTCTGTCATTCACCCCCATAGGTCTTACCATTCTCTCCACGTGATTACCCCCTACACATATGCTAATTATCAATATACTTTACATATTAACAAATGTCACTTCAGCTCACGAACACACATTCCTTCTCTCCCTCTATAATTACATTCCGTTTGCCTTGCTGAAATTCCTCCATCTTTCCCACTTTTTCTCATTGCCTTTGCATCTCTTAACCATTGATGGAGTGAGGGGCAGAGAACAATGGGAATTGGAAACATTTCAGCAGTACATAATTTATCGAGGGCTGGCTAATGCTCCTCTAGGACCCCTCTGTTTTTCCTGCTCTGGCTTTTAATTTCAAAGCATCTTCCCTCCATATTGATCCAGTTAAAATCCACATAGTAGCTGTCTGAAATGATCCCAAGTAAACACATTTGTATACGTTTTGTGTTGCATCTTTTCTGCGTGAAGAGTTAGAGGAAAGGTATAGACCGATGAGGCAAACCGGAGAGAGCATTTGTAGTGCAGAGATGTGAGAAATGTTGCAGGAATCCATTCTTAGATTTTCTCCCACATTAACTATTCCATCAGAAGCTGCTCTAGTTGTCATACTGCTGGGAACAGCCAGACTAACACTTCATCTGTAACACAGTGTAGGGTTTACAGGCCCACTGTGAACAGCTCTTAGTAGATACAAGGAGCCATATGGCGAATTAAAACTATAATTATGAAGATGTATCTTATTTCTCTGTAAAGATTCCAGTATTTGCTTTGCTTGATAGAAGACTCGTATTGTATTGACAAAAAGAATATTTAATTTTATAGTTTTATAGGCTGTGTGGCTTGTTTTTCTGTTTTATACTTGCTGTCTCTCTCGCTTGTTCTCCCTCTTACTTTCCTTGGTGGAAAAAAGCTTTAGAAGACGGGCAATTACATTGCAACCGCTACAGCTTTTTCTTTCCTTTTTTTTGCTGTGCTATGAAAGTGGCTTGGGATTTGGCGGCGTGGGGACGACAGTGTGATGTTTTGTTAGAGGCGTTTGAGATAAGTGCATCTCAACAAGTTCCCTCTCCACTTCAGCTACCCAGTCATGCTCCTTTTCTAAAAGTTTATCGCTCTGTGCCGACCCCAGCCGCCTTCTTAATTTATCCCAGCACTCCCTCGTTGCGTCACCCCTGTCTCCGTCTTCCTCTCCTCTGAACCTTAACAGCTTCCTTCCTCTCCGTTACCTTCATTACTGTTGCTCAGCTCGCTAGGTGTGATCTTTATCACTTCCAGATAAAACAACATTAAATTACTCCAGTTTGCAATGATTCTTAAACAGCTTATGTAACTGCCATGCTCCCGCCCCAGCTGAGAAAATGTGCACGCACCTTGCAGCTCCAAATCCGAGCCTTACCTTTAAAACGATGAGGAAATGAATCTGGGTCAGGACGGGCCTCTGTGGCGCTATGCTTTTCCAGGAGAGATTTCACAAACCTCTTCTCTGCCGCTGAAGGAATGAAAATGGGGACAACTCCGAGGAGATAATGAGCATCACCGTCTCTGTGTGTGCACGACTGCACACACAGTAAATTTATGAAAATATACCGTTCTTCTAATGACCCAACACAAAATTCCACTCTGCTGACAACAAAACATGCATTATGAACTTTTTACAACTAATCGAACTCATTTAATTTATGCAAAGCGGTGCCATCAGACAAACAGTAGCAATGAATGCAACGACAACAGCTGCTGTTGCAACAACAATGACAATCATTGGAAAAGTCAGAGCTATCAGCCCTGTCATCTTCATTTGTTCTCATTTGTTCCAATTCCAGCCTTGGACAGTGTGAGCTGGCTGCATTAGGTGTGTGCAGAGAATCGAGTTAGCATTTGGGAGCAGGAGCCCCTCTCATTTGGATTCTGTCAGACTATTACCGAGGTGTATGGAGAGGCTCTGTTCCATTAGAGCTACACAGCCAAGAGCCAGCGACTATAATTACACACTAATTTAGCCTCCCATCCAGAAAAGAAAAGGCAGAGGGATGAGCGAAGTGAAACAAAGAGAGAAAAAGGGAGGTTATAAAGAGTCGTGGGCAGAGGGAGATGGAACACAAAGAGATTTCTGGTTGAACAATGAGGGAAAGAACACGAGAGAGGATGAATTACAGAACATCACAGAAACAGATTTTACATTAAATATGCTTTTCACCTGCCGATTAAATGAGAAAATTGATATCACTACGAACAGGGGGGGGAACATGGGGGGCTCTGTCCATACCATGGATTTATAATGAAAACTGGATACGACAGCGGAAAAAAAACAAAACATTCACCTGTGGCTCAGAAAGCATTTTCTCGATAGACCACCATCGAAAAAAGAGACGTCTGTGAAACTGTTGACAGGAGATATCGAACTGCTAGCAAGTCAATAGGACTCTTTCTATTGTGAATTTTGGATCCGTGGAGGTTTTATAGTTAGACCTTGGTTGATCTGTGGTCCGCTGCTGACGTACTGCACCTTCAACTAACTCCAATGTAAACCCCCCCGCCCCCCCCCCGTGTCATTCTTAGATGGCTAGAGCAACTGACGTCGTATAAACCGCGAGAAAGTCCACACAGGTAGGAGGGTCGGTAGATGGGTCAAACAAACACAGGACTTTCATCCAGGACACCGCTGTTTGTGTCCCTTGTAAAAGTAAAAGTAAACATCGACGTTGTCACGCCAGTCGTTAATCGCCTGTCGTTTGTCACTCGCTAGGCACGTGAGTCGTCGGTCAGTCAAGTTAAGGTCAACCACGCTTTTTTCCTCAATCTAACTAAGCGGTTTAGTTGCCTACACCTAACTTGCTGTCTTAACGGAATTTTGCGTTGGCGAAGTCTTTTCTCGTAAGTCGGATGTGTGGAAAGGCTGATCAGCGAGCAGTGAGGGGTCACAGAGCCAGGACGAGTCAGGTTGTTGGAGCAGACCTACTCGGCACAGCAGCACCGTGGCTTCTCTGACAGGAGGTCTCTGCTGTTGTTAACTAGATTCAGGTTCACGGCTGCTTCAGGGCCCGTCACTGCTCGATGCGCTCAACCTGAGACGGTTAAGCGGGAACTTGAGAGATTTTGTTATCTGTCACATGGATATCTGCTCCTTTCTCTATTCCCTACATGCTGCAATGATCTTTTCTTAAATTCCATCGTTGCAAAACTCTACAATGTTTTCTTTCTGAGTTTATCGAGGCTGCTCAGTTGATCGCCAAATTTAGACCTCTGATAAAAGTAGCCATGCTTCAGGGGAGCGTGTTCTTTTAGTTGTGTGTGTGTATACAGCCTTTCGATCCTCACTGCATCTCTGCACTGAATGGAATTTCCATCTCTGTCTCTCTCTTTGGCTCAGGCTGTGGATGGACTCTTTGGACCCTGCTGTTATTATTTTCGGGCTGCTAATGGCCCACCGAGGATAGGAAGGTGCTTATTAAAAACTAATAGCCTAGGCAGCTGTGATATCCAGAGGCATTATTGTATGAGGTCTGAGGAGAGCAATGTGCACTCAGTGTAATGCTAAGCCATATCATCTGTTTTATTGTTCTTCTCTTTATACTCTAATTTGTCATTCCTAAAGTGTATTATTCTTTATTTCAGAGCGAATGTTTCTTTTACTATTGCTTCAATAAAGGGCACTTCCATGTAACCTATAGTTGGAATTCAACTTTGAGTGATTTGTGTATACAAAGTTTTGGGGTACCTTTGTGTAACTCAACACCTTTTCTCAGTAGCACCACCCACACCTTCACTAGAACGTTAAGAGCCAAATTTAGGAACTATGGTTCTTTCTTTGGTTATGGGCATTACCATAGCCGAACTGGGAATGCCAATCTCTCTTCAACAGGTTCTCCATTCTGATGGTATCCTGTCAGACACCTTTACCTTTGCTTTGCAGCTTACTGATTGTATTCATACTCTACCTGTGTATGGTGCACGATGGCTCTGAGGATAGTAATGTTGGTCTGTCATTCAGTCCACCACTTTGATCAGGACCGAAATATCTCAAAAGCTATTGGATTGATCGTAATGACACTTCGTTCAGTTATGGTCCCCAGTGAACGACTTTGGCCGCCATCCGACTTTTAATCTAGCGCCACCAGCAGGTCAAAGTTTGCACTTATCCTGTGAAATTTCTCAACATCTTCTATATGGATTGGCAGAAATTGAATTGAGACACTCATGATTCCCAGAGGATGATTCCTAATGACTTTGGTCATCCCCTAACTTTTCCTCTAGCGCCATCATCTGGCCAAAGTTTTACTTTTTCCGGTACTTTTGCTAATGACAAAATGCTTCCACCATCGTGTCTTGGGTCAAAACAATTTGAAGATTAATTCAGAAGTCTGATTTGGTTTAATTGATCTTATGTCTCTTTCCTGAGGTAAAGTGTGTGTAGAGCATAGGGCGAGACAAAATTGACCTCCCTTCCTTTTAGCTAACACTTTTCTCTCAGCAACTCTGAGGTCTGCCATTACTAATTCACGACATCCGAGGGCATCATTCCCGAACTAGAAAGAGAAAATGGGAGTGGAAATAGCCAAGCATTGCCTTGAATATAAATAAATAAGACACTTCATCAATACCCAGAACCATGCTGTAGCCACAGTAATACACAATAAATATTCAATACAATTGTAGAAATAATCTTTGCTTCATTTGTAACTGATTGCTTTACATACAGTATATCATGTCAAGCAAATGTATGCCTATTCAAATTGTGACAGACAAGAGTTTAAATATTGTGATCATTACAATAATAATTTAGGAAATGTATTGTCTCCCTTCCATTGCAGCACATTTTCACTCCCAACTCGTCCAATACCGACACTTGGTCAGTGCCCCTAAGCTTCAATCTATGATGCTCTAGGTTCCTCTCTAGCGTCCAAAACTGACACTAGAGGCTTGTTACATCCATAGCGTCACACGTACAATTTACTTCTTTTTTTTTTTTACTTTCAAAGTAGGTTTAGTTTTTATAGCTAACATTTTGACTGCCGAGAGCCTTATGAATTAGCTTGCTAGCATGATTACAACAAAAGCTGACCTGCTCACAGCTATATGCATGTGGAAAGACAAACTCCTTACAATTTACAGGTGAGGGAAAAGCAACGCTGTTGTGCGTTGCCAACATTCTGCTCTCCTCATGATCTACATACAGAAGACATCTGTCTCTGCATGACCACTCAACAGAGGGAACGTCTTTACCGCCTTCTCTCGACACCATGCATTTGATTATGATGTTCAAAACAGATTATCCTTTAAACATCTCATTCTATATCGTTTCACAAGGCTTGGTTTGCTCACACAGTTGCATCACTGCTTTTCTCATGATCAATATTGTAAAAAATGTGTGTTGTGTTGTAGGCATTCATGTAAAGAGGGATTACACGAAGTGTCAAGATTCGTACAGCAATCCATATCCCACTGCAGCATGTCTAACAAGACTACACTGATTTGATATTTGACTTCTATAACGTTGTCAGAGTAACAATGGGCATTTCAAAAGAAGTAGATCCAAATCAATGCAGCAAAACCAGAGATATCATATTTTTCATTAAAGGCATTCTTTCTTGTCAAAACCCGGCGCCCTTGTTTACCCACAATGCAACTTGACCACCAACAGTCCAGTCTGATTCAGGTGTGTGTGTGTGCTGCTAGTAGCAGCCACTGTAGCCTAAAGCCAATAGCCTCAAGCAGAGATGAGGAGCAGGCTACAGAGGTCTGGTAAACTCGCCTCTTTCTAAATTCACATCCCAAGATTTGTTTATTTGCAAACTCAAACCGACACTGACTTAAAGCGACATCACCAGAGGACATTTATCAGACTTCACACATCTCCCGCTTGAGCCGCAAAAGGCTTTATACAACTTTGTCCACATGTGCATTAATACTCTCCTATACCTGTTAACAGACTTTGATGAGTGAAACAGACGAGCTTTGTGCAGCTTATTGACTTCATCTTTCATGTATCTTGAAATGTAACAGCTGGTACTAATGCACAATGGATGCAAGATAAATGCAATGGCAACATACATGCTGCAACCCAAAAACAAAATCAAACAAAACATCACACGCTCTTAGATAGGGAAAGAAATGTATTTTTAGAGGGTCAATATGCCACGAATCCAAACTCTGTGCCCAAGCTTTGATAACACAATCCAACTAGTTTGTATTCTTTTAGCTTCAATGCTTTTTTTTTTTATCCACAGCAATTCCGTTCAAGTTTGCAATTATCCGTTGGGCAGCAGGTGTGGCTTATTAGACTTGTTTTTGTGCATATTACACATCTGGCTCGAGGTATTGGACAATTCCTCGACTCTACCAACTCTTTATTTTCTACTTAATTCATGTTTCAGAACAGTGCATTTTCTTCTGTGTCTTTTCCTGACCAGCTAACTTGTGATTGATAGGCAATAGCTAAGACCCTTGAACAGTCAGTCAAAATGTTAGCTACTGGATATGTCTTTTGCAGTGTATATTCTAAGCAGTGTATGCAATATTTCTGTCCCAGTTTCACCTTATTCCTTTTCTGCTTTCTGCACAATCCTAAAGAACGTGAAACATTTGATGTGACAGTCACTTATTTCACATTCATTCGGCGGTGGCAACACCACAGGTATTCAAACATACTCTTTTGAAATAAATGGAACAGTTCAGATGAGATTATAATGCACATTGTGGGTGTTTTTGTTTGGTACAGGAGCAACTCAGGAGGAGGGGAAACAGGCATTTTAAAATGTGCTCTCGCTGCTCTTTTTTAGCACATTAAAATCTGTCAGTAAGTAATTTAATACGTACAAGCTTGCTTGGTCATTTTAAAATATCTTCCAGTAAATTGATTTAATTGGGGGGATGAACTCCCTTAACACCACGCAGAATTGAGTTGTTAAAGGGGAAATCCACCTGTTTCACACATAGTCAGTTTATTCATGTCATGATGAGCACTGCTCAGGTCAGTGGCTCTGTAGAAGCTTTGTGAAGTCTGAGGAGAAAAGCTAAAATAACCGCTGACAATGTCATCAGAGTTATCTCGACTTGCTCTTGGAGACTACAAATGTTCAACAGACAGCCTGCATTACAGATGGAAATGTAGAGTCCAGTATTTGTATTTGTGTGTGTGTGTGTGTGTGTGTGTGTGTGTGTGTGTGTGTGTGTGCATTAGTATAGATCCTGATGAGCAGATGGCACCTTATATTGCAGCTTCTGCCATCAGTGTGTGAATAGGGTAATTGCTGGAATGTAGTGTTAAGCACTTTGAGTGGTTGGAAGACTAGAAAGGTGCAACATACGTAAATGCACGTCCGTGAACCATTTACCAAATTTGTTCTGTTTTTTTTGTGAACATCAAACACTTAGTATACAGTTATGATGCCCCAGACTGATCTCACTCTCAGTTGGGAAGCAAGAGACCAAAGGTGACTAGCCTTATCTTTAGTAGGCAAGTGCAGACACTCTACAATCCTCAAAATCAGTTATCAAGGTCACACCAGGGAGACAATCAGCCTTTATGCTGTGTAGTGAGCTTCCAGCTTTAGTAGCAAATGCCGCACTCGGGGGCTTGTGTGTGTGTGTTGGGGGATGTGCAGGATATGAACCGTTTAGGTAAAGGATCAACGCAGGCTGGAGGTCATGGGGGGAAAGGGGGAGTTAAGGAAGACGGGCTTCGTCAGGAACTGGAGAGCTTCCACTAAAAGTTGCAGTAGCTAAGAGAATTTGGGATTGGTCCAGATCAATCAAAATAGTTTTGAAATGAAATGAGTGGAGTTTGAGAGATTTGTGGAAAACTAATTTCTACATGGATACAATCTATACTGATAACATGTCTAACAGGGCATCTAACCCATGTCCTTGTATATGTGTTTCATACAATACAACAAGACATATTTCATTCTTCCCCCGAGTGTCATGGAATCAATTATCTCCTCCTCCTGTCCCTCTCCGTGTGTGTTGTTTACAGGGTTTTCCTGCAGAAATGTGGCCTGACAGCTGAAATGATCCACCTGCAGACAGGGGCGTCCTTGGATTATGCCTGCAGGGAATTCTAATAAGCTGAAAAGTGCCAAAAGTGCAAGGACTTTCAGACAGGCTTGCGAAGGAAACATACAAAAAAATAAGAAGCCAACAATATATCCACAGCATAAATTACCAGCCATTGTAAGCATGGACCGCATTTGTATATAGAAAGGGGAAGGGCACACATGAGACTGAATACATTATACTTTATTCTTTTTACAACCTTTATTATCAGCCAGTGCTGTGAAACTATTTTTTGGCAATGTTTCCATTAAGCTTTCCCCCCTATGCTGCAAAAAAAAATTAAATATTCCATCAATGAAAGACGGAAGCGTTTATTGTGAAGATGTGTTTTGTATGTCAATGAATCGGCCAGAGTCCTTTTTATAGCATCTGATACAAGACGCCCGTGGTGAAATGAATGCCGTAAATAGACACAGACAGTGAACATCTCTAACACAGTGACCTACTGATACTCTAGCACACATCCTGGGTCTCTCACACAGTGACACACTAGCGCGTGCACACAACCATGCAACAATGGTCACCTCCAGACAAATGGGCAGAGAGATGTGGTGTGACAGGCCATTGAGCCCGCCATAGCTCTAATGAGGCCTACAGCCAGAGGGGACTGGAGTAGCTATACCAGTATGTTTCCATTACTACTGTACAACAGCAGAGGCTGGATGCACTAAATATATGACAGCACACATGTGGCCCACAAAAGAGGAAGCACTTAGCTCTGGGACATTGGAACCAAATATAGATAGAGAAGATGTGTTGTTAGCAGATTCCTTTCCTGTAAGATTTCAACAATAAGAGAAAATATGCATAATACTTGTTACAGAGAACTGCATTAGAGCTATATTTCACTGGTGAAATGAATGATGTGCCCCCAGAAGTGCAGTAACATTTAGAAATGTTGTAATGTTAATGCTGTAATTTCTCTACAATGTGCTGAATTGTGCAGGTTAACAAATGGCACTGGTACGTAGGTAGATTTGTGGACTAGCTTCTAAAGCTGTTAAGAAATTTGCATATAAATGCGAGTGTAAATTTCATTTAGACAGATTAGTTTTTCTACTAAATGTGTTAAAATTACAATAAACAATAAACCAGCAATCTTGTTTTGTTTGTTGTTGTTGTTGTTGTTGTTGTTGTTTTTTGTTTCGATTAATTATTTATCATCATCTATGTACAATTGTTGCACATATCTTGGCTTTTTTCTTTGTCTTTATTTTTCTTATTTTTACTATCATCACTGTGTTTACACAACATATTTTCTTAATCCATAAATTACCATAAATATCCAATATGTGAAATTTATATTCATTTGTTAATGAGTTGGTGTTAATTCATTGTTTAATTACAGAGTCTACATATTTCATATATAATTTTCTGTTTTTGCTTTGAAACATTATGCGTCTGTGTTTTCATTATCACCATTATTGTTGTGCCAGAACATTCATTGCATTCAATGCATGTCCCATACAATCTGTCCTCTCTCACTGCTCTATGTGCACAAGAACTGACTGGAAATCAGCAGTTCCCACTCCATTTCTACCATCCACCATGAATTTGGACGTCACTATCAGGCCGCAGGGCACAACCCGTTCGCCTTGTCATTACTCTCTTACCCCCAGAAGAGAGACCTCTCTTTTACTTTTCCCCGGGGCTGAGCTGACTCCATCTGCAGAACCCATGGGTCTCCAGGACTGAGGACCCCTGGGGAAAGAGATGAGCAGAATAAATAAAAGAAGAGAAGTAACAAAGCGAAACAGAGGCGCGGATCGAGCACAGTGGAAAATGTGGGTGGATGGACGGCAGATGCAGATCTGAGAGTGGCAGAGGTGGAGGGGATTTGAATGTTTTAGAGAGACTGGGAGAATTAGGGATGGGCGGGAGTGGCAGATAATGATTAGACCCAGACCTCCATCTTAGCTTTTGCACCACCGAAACTCATTACATGAGATTCTCAGACATATCAACATTGTGTTGAGTTAATGTTGACTAATGTTGATATGAATCTTCTTGTTGTTTATGATTTTTGTTAAATCCTCTATCACCAACATATGGATCGGCTCCCCTGAATAAACAGATACACTATGTTAGACATAGAAACCCATATCAACAGCACTCAATAACACTAACTTGTAACTGTAAGGGCTTTTCTACAAACACCTTCACAGTTGCTGCAGTGACCCAGTTTCTATACAGAAATCATTAAAATTTCATGTGAATTCAGCGTACCGGGAATAAATACATAGCAAAACTTTAGATTTTAACAGCGCATCAGTGGACCTAGAATAAAACATATTCTCGGTCCTCGAGGGAAGTGAATCACAGAGGCAGGAGCATGTGTTAGTTTGTGTGTGTGTTGTATGACGGAGAGCTAAATTAGGATGTACTAACGAATATAATATAGTATCAAACGTGTATAAACATACGTCTATGACGAAATACTCAAACATTTTATGTTCCTAATGTAAAATCATATTTTCTTTTCATTTAAACATGTCATAGAATTAAGCTGGTGACATTTTATTATTTTGTTGTCAGAAAATTCAACATGTCAGTCTGTCTCTCAATAAATCCCTACTTCTCTTTCTTCAACGTGTCCGTTTCTTTCATCATCAAGCCCCTTGGTTCCCACTGAAGACTGAAATCTTTAAAAACAGGTAGCAAATGTATAGTTTTATTTTTTTTCAAACAAGAGTATATCATGTATTTGTTGGGGACTATATTCAGCCGCAGATTAATACACAATTGGTGCTCCACTTAATATTTACGGCAGTAGGGATTGATTGAAATAAAATACAGTGTCCTTGTTCGTGGTAATGAAGAAACAAGGATGGCTCATTGAAGTATTTTTAATACTTTTCAGACAACAATGGATCTTTATGCTACACAGAGAATTTAATACTTGTTGTTGACAGTTGTTTTTTTTTATTCTCAATGCACCAACTGTATGTTTGATATCATCATCTCCATTTCTCCTTAGTTCTATGTTAATTATGCAGTAACAGATGACACATGAGATGGTTTCGCTTGGCTCAGTTGCCTTTTGATTTATTGTTCCACCTCTCACCTCAGTGGCTGCTGGCACTGCTGGGAGTAAAGGTAAATGCTCAGAGCTAATGTATAGTCTTTGGACCTCGATACCTTTGTCAAGAGTGACATTCCAGTTAAACAGCCTCTGAATAAAGAAAACTTTATTACTCCTTTCAGCCTTGACAAGGACAGCACAGACCCGATCCATGCCATCTGTTCTTACCTTTCAAAATAAAAGCCCTAAATATATAATATTCACAGGCAAGTATTTCGCATTTTCGTGTTGCTATTCGTGGCGCTCGGTGAGGCCTCACAAACACAGATACTCTTGCACACACACAAGGTCAGGCAATTTATTAAGGATTGCTCATAAACTAGCCATAAAAAATGCAAGTTAAAAACATCAGAACTGACTTTCATGAGATCACAGCACGGCATCCTGTCTATCCAAGCTTACAAATGTACATTAATAATTCAGCTGCAGTTTTGTTCAGTTGCTTGCTGTACGGTTCATCTGGCTTGAAGTCTTGTCTTCTACTTGCAACCATCTGAGGCATTTATTTCCAGTGCAGGAGCTAACTTTGGAGTATGTAATTGATAAAGTCATATAGATCAGTGTAACTTGAACATTTACAAGATACTGAATACCGAAGGAAATCGCCCTTATGCGTATTTTATTTTCACCTATTTTAGTACCTCACTTCATTGAATGCTGAACACTTCAATTCCTAACAACAATCCCATTTAACCAAATCCAAAATAGATTAAAGGAGCAGTGTGTATGATTTAGTGGCATCTGGTGGTGATGTTGCTGATTGCATCCAAAATCCATGCTCTCGCCCCTCCCTTTCCAAGCGCGTGGGAGAACTACAGTGGCCTTGAGATAACTTAAAAACTCAAAAGGCTCTCTGTAGAGCCAGTGTGAAGTTTGTCTGTTCTGGGCTACTGTAGAAACATGGTGGTTCAACATGGGAGGTATAAAAGGCTCATTCTAATTTAACCAATATTATAACTATTCGTAGTTACAGTTATACGCATACACATACATACACTA
This sequence comes from Anarrhichthys ocellatus, assembly GCF_004355925.1. Classification (NCBI taxonomy): domain Eukaryota; kingdom Metazoa; phylum Chordata; class Actinopteri; order Perciformes; family Anarhichadidae; genus Anarrhichthys; species Anarrhichthys ocellatus. Next base: position 1,787,156 of record NW_022280053.1, read on the forward strand.
ATGAAAACATAGTTATGAATATTATATTCCATCTTTGCAAATACATCCCCCTGAATCCAACACACTGTTCCTTTAAATCTGATTTAATTTGAATTCCTGATTCATTCTGATCCAGCGTAAAAGTGTAAAACCTTTTTGAAATGTGCTGCTTTTTTCATTTCTGGCCTTTATACTGGAACACTATTATCTTTTATGCGCAAACTGAACATTTGCAGGAAACGGGTGGATGGAAACACTTGACTGCAGGTCAATACAACAAATAAAAAGCATCACTTTCTACCTGCCAAACGTTTGATGTCAACCAAATGTCCTGTTTCTCCATCAAGATCATTTCAATCCACATATTGTTTGTTGCTTTCTAACAGGGAACTGGTTAAGTTATCTCAAAAACTCAAATGCTCAGATTGATGCTGACTTGAATGTATCGGACTCATTTTGTTTCAATTACTCTGCTTGTAGTGACAACAATCTTTTGGGAGTGTTTTGTTATTGAAAATCTTGCTACCTGTCGCTGGCTGTAGTTTACAATAGCTGCTCCAGCTTTTATTCAGAGTGCAGACTTCCATTACACGTTTTTCAATCATTGAGTTTCCTCAGGAGAGCCAGAACACCACGAAACAAATTGCTCTTTTCAAACAAATGCATTTTCAGCCTTTGCCTCGCTGAAGATTAAACTATATGCTTCCTGGAAGTGTGGCTGTAGACGACCACACAAAATCTCGGCACATGGCCTAAGTCCGGATTCAGCAGCATTCTGTCAACCAAAATGAATGGGCCATTAGCTCAGTGCAACTTTTTCACCTCCCATGCGCCGCCACCACAGCAAAGTCTCAGGATACAAATCCCAAATCACCTCAGGTACATGGGCCTCTAGGCATGCCAAGAAACTCTAAGCCTTTCTCAGCTGAGGGTAGTGCTCTACTTCTAGTCCCCAAAGATGAGGATCGCATCAGAGATCGCACAGTGGGTAGCACAACTGTGAGAAGTAATACCCTGCATTCACAGAGAATACAGCAGAAAATACCGACAACAAAAACAACTTGTTGTCTTCTCTGATATGTGTCGACCATCACAAGTCAGATCAAATAGTCGGTTGTCTTGTCCTAAACCTCCTTTTCAGAGAAGATTGTCATTTTATTCATATTACAGTAACAAACTTTTAGCAATTTTAACAATGAATAATGCTTTAAAAGCTATGATGTCATTAACAGCCTGTATCTATCAATAGACTAATAAGTTATTCAAGACAGATACTAAACCTTGGAATGAAAAAGGATGCACAAACATTTGAATCCTAAACGCAGGGCTATAATTTGGCACCATGTGATGATATTTGTCTGAGGATTTGTTTTGATTTATTTGTCTTATTATGAAATGTGTTTTGTTTGTGGTAGAGGCTCTCACTGTGCTGTTGTGTGGAACTTTAGTAAACAGTTATTTCGACTGCCTGGGTTAAGAAAGTACATTAAGTTTAGATATGTTGACTTATCAAGTTGTTAGGGCTACCATATAAGCAAACACATCCATAAATAGAATCACTATGGTGTTCATCCTGCTGCACGGTGCCCTTTTTAAAGTTTCCTATTCCATCATTTTTTTTTAGTCGCACTTGTTGCTCTAGGGATGGCAATGTCAGTCGTTGCACCACTTTGATCCAGACTGAAATATGTAAACCAGAACAAGATTACGCCATGACATTTTGTAAAGACCTTCATGTACTGAGTTTGGTAATCCTTTGAGTTTTTTTGCAGCGTCACCAGCAAGTTGTAAGCAAGTATTTATTTATTTTGAAATACGTTTCCATATCTGATATATTGGCACCACATTGTGTGCAGACATTCACGGTTCCCAGATGATGAACCTGATGAATGTGGTGTTTCCCTGACTTTTACTTTAGCACCACCATCAGGTTGATTTGTGTTGTTTATTAAAATAACTTAACCATTGAGGAGTTACATTGATGTCCCCCTTAGAATAAATTGTAATATTGGGGATCTAGTACCATCATCAAGTTGGAATTTTAATTTGTCTAATACTTGACTATGTAGCCTACTGTGTTTAGTGCTAATTAGCAAATGTTAGCATGCTAACATTCTTCACTGAGATGGTGAAAAAAGTAACCAATATACCTCCTCACATCAACATCAGCATTTCTGCATTGTCATTGTGAGCATGCTAGCATGCTGATGTTAGCGTTAAGCTCCAAGTCGCACAGCTGCCAGCATGGCTGTAGGAGATGTGTCTTGTTACAGTTTGCATTCAGGTATAGTACGCATGAAAATGGTTTGCACCTTGTGGTAACTGGGATTACTTACAACTGAACTTTAAGAGTTTTAAAAGACTCGTGTTCGTTATAAATGTGCTCTTGTCTCAGTAAAATGAACCAAACTCCCTCTTCTCGTGCACTGTAGCCGCAGGCATGTCTGTTTTTTCCCCCCTTCAACTGAGATAGACGGCAGTCGGCAGATATAGGTGAGAGTTATTCTTCAAAGGAAATGACAGCCGACAGCAAAGAAAGGAACGTATTCCAATATTCAGGGTTATAGCAACATTTTAGAGGTAAATGGCTGCCTGGAATTTTCTCTTCTTTTCTTTCTTGTGTTGACACTAACTCTTACCACCAGTGAAGCTAGAAAGCTGTTACAACCAGGACACATCCAACCAATATTGCCATTTAGGAAGGTTGACTGCTGGAAAATGCCACATCTGATGGGTAAAACATAAGGGATCGATCAGCAGTGTTGAAGTTAAAAGATGATAGATTGGGACAAGGCTGGGGATGGTTTGTCATAAGCGTGATATGAATCTAGACCTCCATTTTTCTCCAAAAACTATTACTGGTCAATGTATTTTTTTATCAGATCAAATGACTAAATATACAGTTTGACAATTGTACTCGCTATACTATAGGAATATACCCAGTACCAGGATCATTGGTCTTTATAACCCTGGCTGTGCTTGTGTGCACACTCTGTTCCTCATTCAGTCCAGTTTGTCAGACTCAAAAGCTGATATAAAACCAGATAATTACAGTGCTGGTTCACTCTGGGTCCTCGTTCCAGGCATGTTTGTCAGTTTGCAGAGCTGATATTAAATTGTACATCTGACGGTTCACACTGCATCTTTCTTCCAGGCATCTTTATTTTCTGAGGCTGGATAAACACTGGAAATGGGCTACCATGAACAAGGGCAGCATGGCATTGCCTTTGATGTATGTGTTGTGGGGGAAAACATGCATATGAAGAAGGTTTTATTTCTGCACAAGGCACATTAAATTATCCCATTACTATGCAACCATGCTTGTTAGCTGTAGGTAGTCTGTAGTCAAAGTATGATTCCTAGCAATCAGGAAAGCATCAGGTAAAAGACTTTACTGCTCCAATACATCATAATCAAGAATATATTTTTCAAGAGATCATAACCAAACGACATGTTCTTATGCATCCCATCATGGTTACTGTATATGCAGAGATGGTGTTGTCCATATTCTCTACTACATGATGGTGTTGTCCATTACCGTCTACTACATG
>NW_022280053.1:1790695-1829800 GCF_004355925.1 Anarrhichthys ocellatus
ATGGTGTTGTTCATATTCTCTACTACATGATGGTGTTGTCCATTACCGTCTACTACATTAAACTTTAACCGACCAATCTGTAATTTAAACATACCACTTATTCATTATTTGCTTAAACCTTAAGCAAGGGGGGGGGTGTTTCATGAGCACAAAAAGGCCTCCTGGGTAATGCCACTTTGTTGGAATTGGTGTTTGGAATGGGTCCTCTCCAATACACTGCCTGGCCTGTTTCCACACTTGTGCTGTGGGAGCGTATAGTTTGAGTGGATAGTCGGAAAATTGAAACATAACGAGCAGAAAGGCAAGGGGGAAAAGAACAATAAAGTTGCCAATGAATGAGTGCCAACATGATATAGACCTTTACTGCCCCCCACTGGTGGAGATATACAAGTCATTTACAATCAAACACCGACAGACAGAAAGATAAACTTGGAAGATTTATTTTTTTAATCCCTGGATATGATCAAACAGTTTATGTAATCGTTATGTTCTCCAGTGTGGTTTCTAATCTTTCTGTTGCCATACCCCAGAAAGTTTCTGTTTAGACGACTGTAAAGCTTTAATCCTTTAGTTGAACAATGTTTTTGCAACACATGCTTCAGTAGCGCACACCTGTGATAAACATCCTCACATGTTGGCAACGTTATCCCTTTGACTGGTTTATCGAAAATCCCTCCATCTTTGCAAACACATCTTTCTCACACTTCAGCTGACAGAGTAGGGCACTGGAACATTACGCCATCTCTGAACACCTTTAGGCACTACGGTGTTGTCTCCTAGCAACCAACAAAAAGGGTTGGCAGTGCAGCGAGAGGTGACTTTATCCCAAACCACCATCCAGTGATCCCATCTGTATGGTGGAGTGCTTCCATGTCTGTTTTTTTATTAAAAGGAACATTAGGCCGAGGCCCACAGGGGCAGCCATTTTTCTTTTTTTTTTGTGTAACTGCAAGATCTGGCCAAAACAAAACAAAAAAACATCTTTCCAATCTGCTGCAGGGCTTTTATTTCTCAACTGTGATGCCAAAACAAATGTTGATAAACAGCTAGATTTAATGTTTGTTCCACCTGAACCCGACGGTGCATAATAGTTGATGTAATAAGCTTTGTCATCTGAAGATAACGATTATAAATAGATGTCTCCTTTCAGTGGGATTGTATTTTCTCCGTCAATACCCAGAACGCAAAGAAGATAAACTGTTGGATGCTTTTATCCTGAAGCCGCACCAGATAATGTACATGGCCTGACATAGAAGCAGGGAAGGAGCACTCAGGAACAAATATTTTTTACCTGCTACAGCAGCTGAATTTATATTTCATGCCAGCTGCATTGCTTTCTGTTTTGCCTTGTGTGAGGGTTGGAAAACGATGGAGGGCAGCGTAACTCAGCTCCTGGGGGCTTCTGACTGCCAGGTGCTTCTCATCCAGGAACTCCAGCAAAGAGAGTCCAACGAGAGTTCGGTTTCCAGAGCCGCAGTTCTCTGTAGAGGTGAAGTTAAATGTGTATCACTCAGCGTCCTGCATTAGCTCTAGGGGGATATCCTATGTCCCATCAGTCAGTTTCAATCCGGGGATCAATCAGTCAAGGCCCCACCTTCTGCTGTCATCTAATGCACTGGGCTCCTTCTTGAGGGTCACGAGTTCATGTTCATAGCTGGTGCCCTTGAACACAGAGCTCTCTGGGTCATGGAGGCAGCAGACCCATTCACGATATTGTAGCACTTAGCACAGTATTTATGCACATTATCTGTTAATATCAAAATGTAACTGTAAAGTCCATTTGACATTAAAGCTGTAATTTGGTTGACTTTCACCGCTCTCCAAGCTGCTGTTTACAGCAAGTTAGCAAGTAGCTGTTGAACATAGGGGGACATTTTCAAACCCCCCCGAACCAGGAGCACAGGTATGAACTTATGCATGCACGATATGCAGTTTCATCAGGATGGGGGACAATTATTTCGGGGCATCATCTTTTATATTGGCATTTACGGCGTGCGAAAACGTAAATTTACTCTTGCATTTTATGCAGAAAAAAAGTAAGGCGTTAGCGTCGGCTACTGACAGAAAAAGAGCCACGAGCGTTGAAGCAGCAGCCTTGAGAACATATTATTTTACCTTTTTATTTTTATTGTGGTGAAAACCAGGACTATTTGGTTGTGAGTGTTGAAGTCACCAGGACAGTTTAATGTTTTACAGATAATAGTTGGGACCACCCAGCTTGAAACAGGACAGCGGGACAGCAGACAGACCGGGGCGTCTAGTGACCGTGTAGAGCCAGATACATCCCTCAGGGGTTGTTGGAGACCAAAACTAGAGCTCAAAGGAAAGTGATGGGATTGGAATATTTATCAGGTCGCCAGAAACGCAACTCCAAATGAATGCTAATGATGCTACTGTATGTGTCTGGCGGTTGGCTTAAAACGTTTTCGTAGTCCAATTAACTAAAAGGGAAAAAATTACTTTATATGGAAAGACATGTGTTGTGATTACAGACTGTTCTGCTGTCCCCATGAGTACAAATAAGTCTTAGCAGTTACTGCTTTAAATATGCATTGAAATTCACAGTCATGATTCAAGATCATTATTAGGAAACATCATATAATTTACCATAAAAGCCAAACAGAAGGGAACTAAGAACTAGCTCTAAATAATACAAAGTAAAGAAGCTGCAGTTGCTGCCTGGTTAAAAGAGACTTGGGGGCTTTTACATTCTGTTGTTTTGTAGTCTAAATGATATTGGAGGTTTGCATTTTCTTTTGAATTATGGTTATATTATGCAAAGAGTCACAGCATAAATCTACTCGCAGAATGTGAGTGTATTTTAAACTACACCTCCACACCTCTCCGGCTCTCAAGTAATCCCTGAGCACAGAGAGAGAAAAAAACACGAAAACACACACACACACTCACACTTACTCCACCACTAGCCCCCAGTGTGACATACATATTTTATAGACAACCTTTCACTCCAATCCCAGTCGTGAACCCGGGGGAGCATTCTGGTTAAAAGTCACATCGACTAGGCAAACATTTACTTGCCGGTTGCCAAGAACTCAGCAGGACGTGTGATAACTTCCACCAGTGTTAATCTTGATGTCTTATTGGATAATACAGGATCTATGGAAGTGTTTCAGGCAATATTTTCACTCACATTGACAGTATGTTATAATAGAACAGTGTTAAAGCATCTGAGTTCTAATATAAGAGGTTAAGTCTGTGTATTGTCTATATTATGTTTAGTGATATTTCTATATTCTTTTACATCTTTATAATCTTTCAATGTAAATATAATTGTAGATTTTTCAATTTTAGGTTTATATATATCTTTGAGTGATGACCAAATTAGCATCCTTCATTTAAATGATTCATTTAATTTGTGGATATGAAGACTCAACATAACTTGCCAGCTTTGAGTTACACAATGGAGTCTTTCCATCAAAAGAGATGTGCATAGTGTGGCCTATATGTGTTTATCAGGGATCCTAGCAGCACTGTTGCACGCTGGGCCTTCAGGGACAGAGGAAGGATTGCACATGATGTCATCCTTACTTATAATGAGGTTGGATGTGGTTATAAAAGCCCCAGAGGAGAGGTTACCAGAGAACACACAGGGATACCATCCCTTTAGGAGATGCATTGTTACAGTTTGAAATTCAAAAACACTTCCAAAGGCACTAAAGGTGTCAACCGCTAAAAGCCCAGAAGATCTAAAACTCAATTTTCACTTCAGGAACAAATACCCTTTCTGAGTAAAAAAGGTGAATGGCACTTATTTCCAACAACTAATGGTTTCTCATGTGACACCAGTTATATTACACACAATTATATCCCTTTGCTTCCGCGGCAAAAACAAAACAGTCCTCGTAACAAACGACTCTCTCGATCTTATTAACCAATCACTAGAGACATGTCTGCCTGAATATAATGGCATTTTAATTTGACACTGATGAGTAGCCATGCCAACATATTGGTGTTGCAGAGGTTTTAAGAGTGGAGGTCCAGGCCTTTTGAATCCGTCAACTCCATTGTAACGAGTTGACAATTCCATCTGATATCGGGTAAATAATGGAGCAGAGCCGAGACGTCGGGCAATACGGATGAGACATGTGTTCTATGACTCACAAACCCCTAATGTTGATTGGATAATTGTCAGTCCCTCCCCGCTCATATGCTCGATAGTTTTTTGACAGAGAAAGCACTGTATCATCTCACGATGCCAGACGAATCAGGCAACCCTAACTCAATAGAGTGGGCGGATTCAAAGCTCCGGACCCGGGAAACTTTTAGTATTTGGACGCAACCGACTTTGCCTCAAGATACATCACTTGAGGCAATTCATCAGACCTCACAAAGCTCCTTCTGCAGCCACAAATGGCTTTATACAACATTTTAAACATGTGCGCTAGCACTCCCAAGACCTGTAAACAGACAATGACGAGGACATTTTATACACTCCCACTTTACAGTAAGAGATGTATCTTTCTCCACTCATTTATTTGGGGTTTTCCTTTTGATTTGTCACCCGTCTGTAAATGCATATAAAGATGCCAATAGATATGTCTATTTTAACACTCTAAATAATGTATTGATAACACGACACTGACTTTAATGCATACACATTTATATTTTTACTTTGTTACTACAAACACCAGGCGCCTGCTTTCTTGGGTAAAATGCAAAAGTATGCATTTCATTCTTTCTGCATGGAAAACACCTCGACAGGAGAGAGAGGATGCCATTGCATATTGTGGAAATGAATACCATTGCCTTTTGTACTTTTCTTTGATGCAACGTTTTGTTTGAGCTTTTGAAGTCATTTCCATTATGCAGAGGAGAAACTCTTCTAGCTCAATGCAGAAATGCAGATGATCTACTATAAGCGCCATCCAACACCAAATATTAATCATATTCATATGACAGAATGAATGAGTCGTGGAAAAACTCCCAAGTGCATTACTGCCATGTGAATTCCATGACAGGAACTCATCAATGGATTGAAGGCACACATCTACTCTCTCTCTGTCTCTCTCTCTCTCTGTGTGTGTGTGTGTGTGTGTGTGTGTGTGTGTGTGTGTGTGTGTGTGTAATATTCTATTAAGCAGAGAAAAAGGGGTTGAAGGACAGCTGGGCTCAGCCAACCTGCTGAGAAAAATTGAATGTACTTTCTACACCAATCAATACCCCACTGTGTGGAGATGATAGAGAGTGGTTGGGGTTAGAAAAAGAGTGTTCATGTGGCACGGCATTGTCCTCACAGCTCTGAGGGTCATCCCGCACTCCGCATGTGCAAACTTTAGATATAAAGCATTAAATGTTTGGTAAATTAGCCTTTATCTTTTCATTCTCTGGGTGACCGACAACAAAGTATATAATTTATGAATCCTTAATATGATTATAAGCAGCCCAAAATAGACTGAAAATTAAGTCTGATCCAAAAAGAGACAGTGTAAACAAGTTTTTAAAAGGCTAATTGTGAGGAAAACACCAGTTTTGTTGCATAAAGACAAAGGGCGTCTCCGAGGTTGAGAGTGAAAAGTGGTTATGCAACATGGCCTCTGTGCGACATTGCAGAGCATCAGAATGTGCCAGCCAGGAAAGGAGCAAGGACGTAAACTTGAAATAATGAATAATCAGTGAAAGCAGGAAAGCCAAATACAACAGGACAACTGCTCATGTTCTCTTGTTGGTCAATAGCAAACATGCTGACAATTAGGATAGAACAAATTAAACACGGCACAAAACTCAGAGCTGAATTAAGAAGATTTCTCTCCATGATTATGTTGGCATTTTTACAAAGTCATTTGCAGAATGTCGCAAAATACTAACTGTGAATTTTACAAGTACGAGTTTAATTTCCTGAGGTGACAGTAAGCCCCGACTCTGCCATCGGGTTCAAGTCTGCGCTGTGCATGTTCAGAAGCATTCACGTGAAGAGGATGTCAGAGATCAGTGAATCACTGAACCATCCTTACATGTCAGACCTGACAGGCAAAAGCATTGTTCACTTCACATTCGCTCTAATAAAGAATAGAACACCAGGGGATAGAATAAGAGCTGCCAGGATGTAAATCACTCAGTAAACATCATTATGGGTTATGATTGACACTTCGGGGAACTGCAAAAATAGAATCTATATGGTCTTTAGGTATCTTTAATATGTATTAATGCGCCTGCATAAATTACATATTCAGCCACCGGGCTATCAAAGTATTCTGCTTGAATATGTATTATGTTGGCTATTGAAATGCAACATACGCTCACAGGGTGTCACACATCTGCCAGTTAGCTGGAGAAGCCTGACTATCTTCATCTCTGCTTGTTACAATGTTAGCTTTCTCAGTCGAGATATGGTGGCTAATTCTGGATATAATGCAAATTTGAGAAAATGATTGTGATCGACTTTGATGCCTCTGCTGTTTACACATGCGATATATGGTAAGAAGTACTCCTGGTGTATCTGCTTCAACTTAAATATGCAGCTATTTCTTTACTTTTTTAAACACAAACCATTGCTGGCCCACTGTGTTTGTGTGTGGGTGGACCTGCATATGTGCATACATGTGTGCTGAGTGGGAGCAGGGGCACAGCTAGGGTCTTGGCTTTCTCTCTGAACACCATCTTCAAGCCTTTTCACATCTCATTGTGAAACCTCCGCTTTCCTTCTCTCTGCAGCATCGGGCTCAAGCACGATAAGTGCTTTTTTCCCTGTCACCTTACTATTGTATACTGTATGTTGTTCGTGTCAGCAGATGTTCCCTCCCTCTCCCTCTGCCTTCTCTATTACTATTGCCTTTGGTATTGGCTCGGCCCAGCCCCATGAAGGAAACAGCATAAAATGACAGGTCTACTAACAAGGTCTAGCACCCTCGTCAGAACAGTTCACCTTGCATAGAATGCCTGTCTGCCTGCATTTGAACTTGCAGAGTCTTCCTTTCCCAGACCACCAGCTCTGAATCCACACGCATGGCACCAAGACGTGTGCACTTTTGCTTATCTGACAGACACATTAAGAAAAATAATGGCCCAGCGGATTGGCATTTCGAGCTGTGGATCAGTTTAATTGCGGTTAATAAACATCAGCCATCATATCAGGTTGTGAAGCTCCTCTGAGGACATGATGCAGGATGAGAGCAGATTGAACTGAGTGTTGTAATTAAGCCTGTGTTACTTTACTACCTTTCTCCCATTAGAACACCACAAATACTGCCACGAAAGAAAAGCTGAAGCACCACAGTGGGCCTCTGCTGCCCCCTGTAGGAGCAACGCTAACATGTCTCTGAATGTCCCCCTGGAGAAATCCAACTTAATGTTTTTAAAGAAAACACTGAAGATGGGAATGTCTTCATGTAATAAAGAAATATTCTATTGACTACAGATGGTCTGATCAACTCTGTAGAACATGAAGAGCATACTGCTTTTTAGGTTCGGGGTACAAATGTGTTTTTATGCTCCTGCTCAGCCCAATGCATTATGACTGGCAAGAAGATGCAAAATCAAATGTTGTTGCTCAAAGAAGAATATAAAAATGAAATGTGAAGCATAGAAAAAGAAGACCCTTTTTTTTAAATAGGTATACGTTCACCAGCGCCCAGACTTATAGATATGTGAGTCTAATCAATGAGTTATTCTTTGCTTTTGTAAGTAAGATTATTGTTTTGCATTTTGTATTTATGTCTTATTTGTTTCTGTCCATTGTATTTGACCTTTCCTCTTGCTGCCCACTGTGCTTATTCTCTGTGGCTGTGTAAAAACAACGAATATATAGAGGAAGTACATTGTTTTTGTTTTTGCAGGACTACACCGCCATCTGGTGGTATACATTGCAGGAACATGATGTAGTTATACTGTATTTGGTATGGATGGATGTCAACTTGAATTGCTTTATTATTTGATCGGGACCCAAATTTGGAAGACCTACAGAGTGGATGAGAAAACCTACTAATCAAACCTGTGTGTTTATGTAGAGAACTTAATGCAGACTGCGTCAGGTGTTTCTTAAGGCATTTCCCTGTTTTACTTTGTATAACATGGGAATTGGTACAGTTTTTACTCCTGAAATTACACAAAATAATGGCCTTAATTTGATCAAGCTTTTATAAGCACTCCCATGAGCCTCACTTGCTAATGAGCACACCGAGAGGTGGTCAAATTGATGTAGTTTAACTTTTGTGACGATTCCCCACTCAAGACTGAACTAATCTAATTATAATGTCAGTGTTAGAGCAGTTTGAACTATTCTAGTGCAATTGCTAACATTGCTTTTAATGTATGGTCTATCCAGGAAATCATCCAGGTTCTTGATTTTTTGACAGTTCCACCGTTTATTCATTATATCAATATTAAACAGATTTCCAGCAGCAGTTGCCCCAACATATTTGCGAGGTGTTACGGATAGAAAAAAATGTCTTCTGGTGGTAAAAGTTGAATTTAACAACTATGGTTAAATGTTAAATGTTCTCATATTCTTCCACTTCGATGCCGGTGTGAGCAGGGCTGCTGTCCATGGTGCTGAACCTCACTTTCCCCTTTGGTAACTTTTGTGCCTGCATGGCCGAGCTCCCGCAGCAGACAGCAAGTTTTTTGGAAAAGGAGCGGCAGGAGAGACATAGAGAGGCTGCTTTGTATTTCCATCATGCCTTTTGTTTTATTAGCAAATGAATGATGTCGGTCTGAGACCTAACGTGTGCCTCTGACGTCTCCTCAATTAAATGATCACCAAGTACCAAGATCTGCAGCCCATCACCTCCTTGTTTGCATGCAAATGAAAACACCAAAGGAACAAGGCAAAGGGCATTTCAAGTGCTGCTTGTGTCAGTCTTTTCACCGCCATGAAAATGGAACCAATTTGTTCACATTTCCATCAGGGCAACTCAAATCACCTCATTTCTTGCAGTGAAACAGAACAGAGGATCCCACACAGTATGCATTTAGAACGGTGTAGTTACGGTATACTGCCTCCGTGTCCTCAATACTTTCTTATGGTCCCACAAATGTGTCTGAAGGGACAGACTGGTCAAAACACAATGTGAGCCGCATATTGAAATCCCTAAATGCCTCAAATATATTTCTTTTTCCATGTCACTTGTTGAAAGATTATAGGGAATAGTCGGAATTCTATTTTTCTATACTGAAACGCAACATCAATTTAGACGAAAAGTCCCATCCATTGATATCTCTAATGATGGCAAATGTTAAAGTGCAAGATGAAAACCACTAACCGAATATTGCACCTCACACAGGCCTCTTCTTTCAGTGATCTGTGATAGACTTTTAGTGTCCGTCCTCATCCATGTTTCCACCTGGCTGATTCTGCAGGAAGGTAAAAGAACCACCTGTGAAAAATTAACAAATAAAAAAGATAAACCCCAGCTGTTACCTAGCTCTCACCTGAATGTCCACAGACAGCTTTTCACACTATTGTCAATATAATCTGAAATTCAGACGACATTGAAGTGAGTAAGTCACTAAGTGGCTTTGTAAATTGAATATGGTAACTCTGAATGAAGTCTGATCATAATGAACTGGCACAGAGTCACACATTGGCAGCGTGTAGCACACCTGTTTAGCTGTTTCAGTATAATAAACTAAATTGTAAATGTCTGTTTTTCATTATATCATAACATCAGATCCAGGGAATTAATAAATGACATGTATTCCATATTTGACCTATCATGGTTTTTTAAATCTCATTTCACCAGCTCTTAACTTTAGGAAAATAGATTCATATATTTGTGAAAGTGACAGAGAACAAATATGCATGAGCCTAGTCAGAAGTCAAGACACAGGATGAGGATGAGCAGAGAATGTTTAACTGACGGATAGCAAAAATTTGAAATCCATCCTGGAGAAGTGCAGTGAGATGTCAAAAGGTGAACTGAGACAGTTTAGACCTGAGAATTGGGAGGATTGTTGAATCCTCAGTGGGAGTGAGTCACTCTGTTACTAGCTTGCTAGTTGATTCCTATACTGACGCAATCTACAGTTTTAGTAACAGGTGTCATTAACAGTAAATGAGCCAAGGACTGTATATTTTGTATATTCAAGTGTTTATACAAGTGTATACTCTTGTAGCCTAGGTGTTCATCATCTTTGTCAAAATGAAGAGAAGGGCAGAATTTGACAATACCTGCAGGTATACTTTAAAACATGTAATGTTGACAAATCCTCTAGAGCTGCTACAATTAATCTCCAACCAATTTGATAAACGGTCAATTCAGTAATGTTTCCAAGCAAAAATAGTAAAAAATCCCAAACATTCTCCAGTTTCTGTCTATCAAATGACAGGATTTGCTGCTTTTTATTGTCAAAATGAATTCAAAACTGAGTGTTTTTAGAATTTGGACTTTTCTTCAAACAAAACAATACATTTGAGGACGTTACCTTTCGTTCTGAGAAGTTGTAATAGCTATTGTTTCACTGTTGTTTGACAGTTTATAGGTAATATGGTTAATCAGTTATTCAAATGAATCGATAATAAAAAACAACAGTTTGTTGAATTTGAATCAAAATATTAAGTACACTCCGCTGTATGACTAACAGCAAACAGAGGAGGCTTACAAACAGAAGGCAAACAGTCAGACACTTTGATGGATAAACAGCCTCTCGAGACACAGTGCTGCTTTTTAGGATCAGACGAACATCCCCGGAAAGAAACAAATCAAACTGTGGCACACTCTACACACTATGGCAACAGTCCCAAATCACAGATACATCATGAAAGTATAAAGTGAAATACATCATGTCTGTTCTGTATTCTGAATCAACAATATTTAATACTGTCGCCCTTTTGTTGACTTCCTATTCTTTTTACAATGATACACACTGTGTAAAATACAATGGACAATACACTAAAACAAATCTGAAATGCATCCCGAATTTTATTCCCATATCCCAATATAGCATGTTTCAAAAGATTTCCAAAGCCTCTGACAAAGATCTAAAATATTTTTCCAATAAACAGGGTTACAAGTTAAGATATTGCACACAATGCAATGCTTTAAATTGTAGTATTAGCTTCGATTCCTTCAGGGTTAATGAGAAAAGACAGTGAGATGAGTCTCAATATGTTAGATGCAAGAAGTTGACATGTCCAACAGCACACAGGTGCTTAACCCCAATATGTAGAGCAACCTTCAGAAAAGAGTTGCATTGAGTTATGTGACTGACTCATGCATCCTGTCAGACACAACTCTTGAGGATTAATATTCCATGAAGTCAAAGAGAAACAACAAAAACTTTTTTTAAATATGCCTTTTAATTAAATATATTTGAACGACTAACAGACGTGACTTACATTTTCTCTAAATTTAAGCTATATAGTCTGCTTTTATAAACCGTGCATAGATCACCAGTATTCATTTAGATTAAGTCACAGGGGGCCGAACCCTAACTGAATGACAACACGATCTATTTTTCTGGATCTTGAATGATATTTCAATGTCTGCATGTCTGCAATTAAATAAAAAATTAGATTTACTCTCTTTGTTGAGTTGTTTGGATGGAACGCATTGGCACATCTGGCCTGTTTTAGAAGTATAATACAGATATTAAAGAAAAAACTTTTAATATACATTTATCAAGTAAATAACTAAATACTACTGAATAATGGTAGTAGTGGGATTGTGTTCCAAAATAGATATGTTATTGGGAGTTGTATCAAACCACTCCCATATTGGATATGAAACTTCCTAATGAGAAGACTTATCCAATCTTTAATTGTATAATCGTTCTGTCTCTGGGATACTATAAAAAAAGTATTTTTAAGGTTTATTTGACACTTAATTGTTCTTGGAAAAACCTGTTTTCATTTATTAACGCAGCATTAACTTTTCTAATTTACATACATCGTTGTGGTTTTTTTATGTAAAACGTGAAAATGTAAAGCGGACATTTAAAAAATGCAGATGTCATATTTGAATGGCTCCATGCTTGGCTGGACCGAAGGGTTGGACTTTGGGTATAAGGAAGCTGCTGGCCCGCCCGGGAGTCGGAGCGGAGGGGGACTCGACGGCGAGTGCTGCAGGCGGTGTGTGTGAGCGTGCGACGGACACCGAAATATCTCCACGACGGCTTTCCTAACATCTCATATCAACGCAGCAATGAACCCACTATTTCTGTAGAGGTGGTTTTTGTCTCACATATGGGTGAGTTAAACTTGTGCACTTGTGTTCTGTGGCTGTAGCGGTGTGGAAAAATAGCCGAGGGTAAGCTGTGGCTCAATACAAAGGCTTTCTTTGCCGGGGCTGCAGCAGCCGAGAGGCCCGCCTGTGTCTTTCAAGTCACCGACTGCTAGCCACGGTTATCCCCCCGATGCTCCACACTACCTCATCCATTTCCACCACAAATGTAACCATATTGTTCTACGTATGAGTGTTTACGGACATTATTTACGTTCAGCGGTGTTAGCGACCGAATATCGAGGTTTTTTTTGTTTTGACAACCATGGCCGGAACGGAGAAACATGGTTGCTCTGCGGAGTCTCCTAACGCTACACGCCGGGCATCGATGCAGTCCGTGCCGCTAGAGGGTTACGAGGACAGCCGGGGTTTCAATCATGCGACCAGGAAAGCGTCCGGGGAGGGAAAATACGCGCAATTACACAGTTTGCTTATGTAATACAGAAAATGCTACCCACTAATTTTGGCATGTGTGGTGAAACTTTCTTCGTACATATATGTCAAACAAAGTTGGCATACGACTACGTTATGCTACATTTTTAGCTCGGTTTATGCGCCTCTCGGCGGGGTTTTTTTCAGATGGGCGTCTCTTCGTGACCTCTCCTGGTTTCCTGCATTTAGTCGCACTTTTATACCAGGTTTATCAAGGTTTAATCACTGAGGGGGACGATGATTAAGAGTTGGACATATCGTCTCTTGCTGTCTGTAGCCGGGTTGTTCATTCCCCTGCAGGGTGCATGTGGAGCTGGAAGGGAGGATTTACGTTACATTTGGGGGTAGGTAGGCTAAGCAAAGGCTGTTGCATGGCGACTTTTAAACGGGTTTAATGTCCGACAGCATGCTTGTTCGTGGAGGTACTAACACCGGCTGTTAACACCGTTCATCTCTGGACAAGTATCGCTGTAGTATTAGGTTCAGGTGCGACATTAACATCCGATGTCGTCTGAGCCTGGCAGGCACCCGTAGTTTTCGACTTGGGCGCAACAGAAACTGCTTAAACAAACAACCAGTATGGATCTGGTTTTAAAAGACACAATGTGAAATCTATCCACCTATCTGTCCAAAAGCAAGATATATTAACCCTAGTGGTGGAAAGTATTACATTACACTTAGTCAAGTATCATAGAATTACAGTTTAAGATAGTTTAGGTATTTATCTAAGTTTGATGTTACAGGTTACTTTGCAGATTGATTTAAAATATATATATATACATCTTGGATATGAAATACGTTGGATTGTTCCAAAAAAATATACACATATAGGTTGAACGAGTATTTTTACTTTTTATGGTTGAAGTACAGTTTGCTGATGATACTTTCTTTAACACAATTTTCATATTGCAGCTATATTTGCATAAAGTATTTGAATACTTTTTTTTCACAACCGGTGACTGTAGTCCAGCAGCCCAGCCTGCTCATGAAGTGACACCATTCCATATTTGTTCTGTATTGCATTACTTTGTTGATGTGTGCATAGTCAAATCTGTCCATCGATGAGAGCTTAAACAACATCCAATGTTGCCCTAAAACTGAAAGGGAGAGGGGGTGCTGAGAGGACAACGACCGATTGGATAAACATGATAATTTAACACGTTTAATTTGAAGGAATTAGGGCTCATTTGTGTCAAATTCTAGCCATTAGCCTGCCACTGACACTCTGGATTCTCCTTAATAAAAGGAAGGACTACCCACAACAACCTGTAACATCAGTTTTTACTCCTATAATAATTTGGAAGATGTACATTTACAAATGTGTGCATGTGCTCAAGTCATCCAAAAATCTTTCCTTTGATACCTGCCTGGTGCTGTAAATTCATATTCGATGTTCTCAAATCAACACACAGGTCTGGGGATCTATAGGGGCTTTCTGGTGGGTTCCATGGAGCCCCCAGGGAAAAAGTGGTTTATTTAGCCACCTAAAAGTTAACATAAGGAGAGCATGTAAAATGCCTTTTATTTTTTTAGTTATTTGGATATGAATTGAGTTTGAAAGCAAATCTCAGTCACTGCAAGATTATTAAGTAAGCTGTACCAGAGTAGTCTGCTTTAAGCACTCACTATTACTGCCACAGTCAAATCATGAAATAGGAAAACAGAAAAACCACGCCCAAGAGTATACTGTGATTGTGTGTGCAAAGTCCTCGCATATGAGGGTGGAATGGAATACCGTTTTATTTTTTGTATTATATGTGCTTTATTGAATGCATTTAACACTCCAATCACAGCTTGACGACAGCCACAAGGCTGGATTACTAACTGGACAAATTGGGACAATTGCTGAAAGACCTGAGGTTATATCAGAGCCATGATGATGGAGTCCATTCTTTCCCTCAGTGGGACAGAATGTACCTGAACACATTCTTCAGCGATTTCACAGTTAGTCTTTCAGCATCACTGCCTCCTTTCACTTTTATTAGATTCCTAGTCTTGATCCTGTTCCATTTCGGTGAGAAATTACTTTTATGCACTTGACTTGGCCTACAGTTACTGACTTAGCAATTACGTGAGCTTTTTGGTCAAGGGACTGAAACAGGACTAAGAGACTGACTAAAGCCAGCCACTTGAAGGCTTAAACTGTGAGGAAGCTGCAGACATCGTACATACTGTACACACAGCCATCTGTAGTCTCCCAAATATTCCTCAAATCACACACAAATACGCACTAAGTCAGATCTCCCAGAACCATGCAGCACCATTGCATTTAACATGATAACAACATGCAGCCTTCAATAAAGTACTGCAGAATGGTCACATCGAGTTCCTCCACAGGATGGCAGCAGAGCACTTAAGCTGCTGATTCTGCTGCATATTCAGGATATGTAGCTGTGGATATGTATTGTGAGTGGGTGTCTCCATCAGTGTTGTCTACTCTGATGGGTTAAGTAAAGGAGAGGAAATTAGCTATCAACGGATAGTCATAGGTTTAGTGGAAGCTGACTATATTCATAAGTTTACTTATATATACTTGCATATAAAGTACTATAACTTGAAGTTATCATATGGGCATTTTTTTCTAACATTTTACAAGTAATCAGTTACTGTAAGTGTAAACTGCAGCGTATTTCCTCTGAATGTGTGTTGGTGGTTGTGAGTAGTAGTTGTCAGCTCCCTGAAATGTCCCTAAAAATCTCTTGAAATAATTGAAGATTTCTGTAAACAATTTGACAAAATGGAAATCTGGATGTCTTAGACACTTTACTTTTGTTGGCTCAGTTTACAATACTCCAGTGGCATAACCGACTTAATTCACAGCTCTTACAAAAGGATCCGACATGTGGACACAGTGAATAATAATGTTTTGTCATCCGAATATTTTGATACATGATTCCCACACATTGGTCGTAGGACTTGCCTGTCACTGATTCCCTGTTTCTGTTTTCTTCTCAGATTGAACAATGTGAGTGTGATCGGAGGCAGCTGCACTCCAATGGTCGAGGACCTCACCTCACTTCATTAGAATGTACTTGATGAATGTACCTCCTGTCGCAGCGACGCCAACAAAATGGAGAACATGTGGCCCACCTGGAGGCTATAGCCTTCCAATCTGCTTCAATGACTCTGACACCGAGCTGTCCACCAGAGGCACACCTATCTCAGATAAGGTCCAGATGATCATAGAGAGCCTTAGGAGCACCCAGTCCTCACTCGAGATGGGCGACGAGATCGAGGAAAATGTGCCACCAGGACACGACGGTCATCCCCAACTCTGCAAGGTTGCAATGGGTTCTTATGTGGGCCAAAAGTCCAAAACTACAGGTTCCACCGAAAACCAACAGGCAGATGTTACCTCCCCAATCAACCATGAGCTCAGTGACTCTGACAGCGATGCTTCTGTGGACAGAGGAATTGAGGAGGCTATACTGGAATACCTGAAGGAAAAGGATGATCACAAACGCAAGGCGGAACCATGCTTAGCATTTCTCCAATCATCCAAGATTCCCAGGACAAGCTCTCCTGTTCCTGAGGATTCCAACCAGATCTCTGACAGCAATACCTTTTTGATTGCCAGTAGCCAGTTTCCAAAAAGTATGGAAGCTGAGACTTCCACAGCACCAGCTGTTATACCTATAAAAAAGTATATCAAAAACAGGGCCCTCCTAAATGACAACGCAGTTGAGAAATTGGATTCAAATACAAGTACAACTAATACAAGTCAAGCCTTGCCCAAAGAGCAGACAAAGCGGCTCTCTAAAACAATCGGCCTTTTCGACAAAGTAAAGTGCCCGGTCACACTTAAGGTAGACGAAGTGTCAAATGACTCCAGTAGTGACGACGGCATTGAGGAAGCCATTCAAAGATACCAGCTGGAGAAAAAAGAGCAGCAGAACAAAACGGAAACTTTCTCTCCGCCTGCATTCAGAGAAGAGTCTGACTCCACCAGTGATGATGGGATTGAGGAAGCTATTCGTTCCTACCAGCTTGAGCAACTCAGGGAGAAGAGTGTCCTGAAGCCATTCTTACACGAGCAGAAACCCTTTACCAGTACAAGCACGGAAAACATGAAGAAACACAGACTGAGAAAGAAAAGGACCAGAGCAGAGAAAGAAGCCAAATCTGTTCAACTTCCTCCTCCTCCTGTTTTCATACCCAAGAGTACACTTTTAGAGCGCTCGAATGGTAAAGGAAATGGATTGCTTTTGTTTGAAGAAGATGGTTTTAAGGAGCAACCTAGCCCTGCCCCTCCAAAGGTTAATACAACTGTGGAGCTCATGTGTGCTGAGGCAATACTGGACATTTCAAAAACTGTCATGCCCGAGGCCTTCCATCCCAGTGTTGGCCTCAGCAGTAGCACTCCTACCGAATCTTCCTTGCAATCGTCACCCCCTGACAACTGCCCAGATGAAGACAGCGATGGCACTTCCATTGATAGTGAAGATGGGATAGAGCAGGAAATCAGGACATTTCTTGAGCAGAAGGCCCAAATGCACAAACAGATGCCCGCTGCTGCGACTCAAGAGCCTCAGTGTAGAAATCAACCGGAGAAAGTGAAAGTTGCAACCCAAAAGAAACCTTCAAGATTGTCTTTGACACAGAGAAGAAAACAGAAAGAGGGAAGCTGTAGCATTTCCATCACGTCAGGGACAGATAACAACGTCAAAGAAACGTCCCCGAGACCTTCACCTGAGCATGGGCAAAAATCCCAGAGAAGTCAAACACACCCAATGGCTGGATTATATAAGATGGAGCAGAGTGGAGACAAAAGCAGCTCACTTGACAGCGATGAGGACCTTGACAGCGCTATTAAAGACCTGCTCAAGACAAAAAAGAAGTCAAAGAAAAAGACAAGAGACTTGAAGCGGAAATCAAGGCTGTGTCCCAACGATGAAGAACCACAGCTTGGAAATGCTTTAGAGACCAAAAAGTTGAAACCTGATCATTTTTCCAAGCGCAGTCTTTTGAAAAACCTAGAAAAGAGTAAGAATGACATGAAAGACAAGGCTGGACTGAGTAAACAGAGCGTTTCACAACATACACTTCCTAATAAGAGTCAAGAGCACGATGATATACATGACGGTGAACCAGCATTTGGGGGTCAAAACACCCCGTTGCCGCACAATACTCAGACTACTCGTGAGGTAAAGGAAGACAGCAGTTCAGTAGACAGCGACGATGGCATTGAGCTAGAGATCCAAAGGTTTCTTGCTGAAAAGGCCAAAGTCTCCACCGCAGAGAAAAGTAAAGGTGGAGATGTATCGAGGAATGGTACTGTCGAGGTTTGTACAGCACTTCGAGGTGAAGACATCAAACAGGAAAATCAGCTGGCTGAGATTCCAATCATCAGTCCTCTCTCTGGACAATCTCCTCTGAGGAGTCGTCCTCTTCCAACGCCGCAAAGTTCGCCACCGGCGGACGTCTCCGCTGACGTTGCACAGTCACGCCTGCCATCGGTCCAGTCCTGCAGCCCCAGCCTTTTGGAACCAGCGGATGGGGCGGGAGCCGCTAGAATCGAGCAATGGAGGCCTCTCTCTGGGAGAGGGGACGGCCAGGATGTCACCCCACAGATCGAGAGGGTTCGGCCCGGTGTGAGTCCGAACATTGCGGAGTCGATCAAGTGGCGCCAGAGCCTTGGACTCCCAGCGACTGACCCTAGGACTACCAGTCGAACTGCGTTCCATATCACTTCATCTAAAATCAGCGAGACTGCATCAGGAAGTCCATATCACAGCGGGGGGCACAAATCACAGACTGCAGTCCCTTTTTGGTCCTCCGCAAGAACCAGCAGAGCACCTTTCCCCTGCTCTACAGAGACAAATGTGAATACCAAGTTCAGGTCCCCTGTTTTGAATCATTTGTCTACGGCCAGGCAGCATCCAAGGACGCCCTTTGCACGGAGCCCTACGGAGAGTATGGTGCACATGTCTAAGGACAAGAGTGTGTTTGTTGAACTGGAGTCTAATAGGACCAACCATGTCCAGGTTCGGACCAGGGAAAGGAGCGAGGGAAAGGAGAAAGCAGACTTGCTAAGTGAGATAAAAAGAGAAGACGAGAGCGTGAAGATAGACGATAAACGAGTGCATCTAGAAGGATCACAGGAAGAGTTTATAGATGAGGCAGATTGTGAGTCAGGCAGCAGCAGAAATCCAGAGAAGAAGCAGGGCTTTCCCACATTGTAAGTATTTTCTTTGGCCTCTGTGTCCCATAGCATCATAAGCCAATTTTCTACGAGTTCATTTCTTGATTGCTGATATATATAATGTAGGTTATGATCAAGCTCATTCATTTATAGGCTGGAAGGGAATGTTTGTTTATACGATAAAACAGGCATTTTTTAAATGTGTTTGTACATTTATATGGCAATGTAACACAATAGCACCACCATGACAACAGTTTTGTGCTCTAAAGGTTAATTTATATCACCATCAAACCTTTGAAAAGCAATACAGCGACACAAGAGGCAGACTGCATGAGTAGTACCACCATCAACATGCAGAATATTTATTTGCAGAAAACGATATCGTCTTAAATATCTTTCAGATTTTATGTAAAAAAGAAGTGACCACGAGAAATAACTTCGATATGACAAAATAAAGATTCAAGGTTCAAACCAAATGCTCAAGATTTCGATGTATTGCTTGAATTTATCAACACAAATTAGCAATATTTATCAGAAACATACATGGTATTATGACATATCTTACCTAATTTACCTGTGATATGTAGGTTCTTTATGTGCAAAGGTTAAAAAGTTGTTGTTGTTAAATGTGTCCATAACTGCCTTCATTAGGGCTATCTGAATAAAAGCCAGAAAACCAAACGTATAGTATATGATTTAGATCCTCTCATGTCCTGGTGTACATCAAATCTAAATGCACGCAGAATGCAGCAATATGGCTAAAATGTTCTAATTACATTTTCTATAACTTGCAATTACACATATCAAAATATATGCCGGTTCTCTTAAATGCTTATTAGTTAGATTTATAATTTAAAAAAAAGACCAGTCAGATGCTAACTCATCTAGCATAATACATATTACCATGACTTTACCGGGCTTCTGCCATGTATTAAACATGTCTCTTCACTTCCCACCCTAACCTATGTCTTTATGTCATTGCCCCACACTGCTAAAGCTCTACATCTGAGTTCCTCTCATGATGATAGTTCCAGAAAACAACAGGTTGAGGGAGTCCTTTCTAACTCCTTCACATAAAGAGAAAAGGCGTGGTACACTTTTCAAACGGATTATACCCTCGACCCTGAAAAGGCATCATTTTTAGAGCAGCTTCAGAACACCATTCGGTACGGGAACATATCCTTTCTAGACTACCGTGGAGATATCGTGTCATTCTTCCCAACATTTGTTTTTCAAACACAGTGCTCTTGGTTTAAACTCGCGGATGGGAAGTTAAAGCTCCGTTGTTGATGAAAGCCACCATAACAATCTTGGACTTATTACTTCTATGACTCGAGTGCTCTAGATTCCACAGAAACCACTCCTCTCTGTCTCGATACGCTTGATATTTAGTGTGTTCATTTCTCTTTCATGTTGAAGTTTTCTTGAATTTCCTATGTGAAAAAAAAGCTATTTATTTTTGTTTATCAAAAAAAAAAGTTACCAAACATGCTGTGCATTGCCAGGTTTTGTAAATATTTTGTAAGAAGTGTTTCTTTTTTCTTTTACTCTTTCAGAAAAAAACAAAAAACTTTTGCTGTGTCTTTTAAGTGCATCTGTGTAATAAAGAGTGGAATCCGAGAGGCAATGGGTCTCCCTCATCCTCCTTAATGATGTATAATAAGAATGCTAATTGCATCGCAGTAACGCTCCCGGCTGATGGAACACCTCCCGTTTTTCATTTACAAGCTGCGTTCACTGGCTTTAAGACGGACTTTGGGGGTGAGTTAGTAGAGCACTAAGTCACCGCTCTGATGTGTGTCCTGCTTTGCCTTGCCCAGGTCTTTGTCCAGTGCCATTGACCCTGGCATCATCTTCAGACCTTGCATAGCTCTTACCACAGAGGACAGAAGCAGGATGTTCACCAGGAGTTACCAGGCTGAGAAATGCAAGAAGGTACAACTAGAGATGAGTTTCTGGTGCAGTTTACTCTGCTCCATTATTTGTATCCCTTTATGGTGAAACTAGATATTCAGTAGAAACCTCTTCAGCTCCACCAATGGCAAGGAACTTGTTCTGTTCCTCGCCATCTGGCTGTTTGTAAAAAGTTGTCCATATCCAGAGAGTGTGAAACCTGTACTACACGATACTTGCAGGCGCTTCCTTCTCACGGTAGAGCTCCAGTGAAGAGAAAGGCTCTGCAACGTGTCAAAAGAAAGCTTCAGTTCATTCCAGTGAACAGGTATGTGTGTGTGGTTGGTCTCCACGTTGAGTGATCACAGTCATATAAAATCCCTCTTATCCAAGTTCTTCATCTTTTTTTCAGGGAAAAATGAAGCACCCAGCCACCACAGCATAACGGAATAAAACTTAACACTGCATTTGATAGTGTTTGATATTACAGTATGTGGGTTGTTGAGTATTTAATGTAAAATAATAATTTTGCACTTCAAGAGTGTATATTTATGTCAGGTTTCCCTTTGGATTTGATGTTGCAGGCTAGTGGTGTTGGATTTGCTTTTTGCATTTTTAGCATTTTGGGTTGGATTTTGAAAAAAGAACATTTCGCCCAGTTTGTGATGTTGCAGGTTCAATATTAAAGAGATTCTTTAAAATACGTAACGCTAAATAAAAGTTCACTTGTTAATGTAGCAAATGAAGGGCATTTATTCTTTACATTTTTTCATGCTGCTACTGAATAATTAGAGTTCACTGGTGGACGGGTATTAGTTAGTTGCTGTTTTATAAATATCATTGGGTTGTCCTGGTACAGATGCGGTGAATTCTTATATTCTCATGCTACAGCATTCATTTTTGTTAAGTGTCATTCGTTTCAAACACTTGTTCCATGTCAGGAGTATCTATATAACTAAATAACACGAGTGTTGTGCATTTGTTTTTCAATAAAGTTGTGAAGTTAAAAAATAATGATCTGGCGTCATGGGTATTGTAGTCTATTATGCCAAACTGTCACGACAGAACCACAACTTTACGGCAGTCCCTGAACTACACACGCGCAGTCGCAGTGAGCTGACCTTCTGTGGTGCTCCTGAAGCAAGCATGGCTGCCCGGGCGCTAACGAAAGGTATCTGCACATAAGTATTTCTAATTGTCCGACAAAGTAAGTCTTTGTCTGAATGTCACACAGTATTATATCTCTAGATTCAGTTGTGGTATTGTTCTGGTTGATGCTTATAATCCTGACAGTTCGGTTAGCAATTTATTTGACAGCTAACGTGTGTAGCTAGCAGCTAGCAGTTACTGACTCGCTTGTTATAAGTTAATGTCCGATGTCTTGACTGCTGCCAATTTGTGTCTCATGTTCAGGGCTTTGGGGACTACGAACCTCTGCTGTGTACCCGTGTGCTGGACACCAGTACGCCACTGCAGCATCCATCAAACCGACCCAAGTCAAAGCTGACGATGTTTCAGGTGAGCTCACAACAAGCAGGCGTGTGTCATGTTTTTAAACCAGACTTTTAGTAATGTTGTGTCTCCCTACACGCAGACAAAGTGATAAGCCAGCCACTGGAGAAGCCGGACTTCTTCCGTGTGTCGGAGCTCATCTCGTTGAAAGACCTGTTCGACGCCCGAGTGCATCTCGGCCATAAGAAAGGTTGCAGACACAGGTCGGTGTACATTTATACTCCAATTCAAAATGCATGATGTTGAAGCAATTCTATTGATTCGTTCCATTTGACGGACATGGCTGCAAGAAAAGGTTATTTTCATTATCGAGAAATCTTTTCTTAAATAATAGATTCTTGTTTTAGTCTCTAAAATGTAAAAAATACTGAAAGAATATATATTTTTATATCAACATCTCTGAAAGTGTGTTTTCAGGTTCTTTATTTCTCATATGCATAACAATTCCAGTCATGTTTTGCTCTTAGGCTTCCATCTATAAATCTATCTATAAAGAACTCGTTTTGTCCGACCAGCAGTCCAAAACCCAAAGATATTCAATTCAAGTCAATTTATTTTGTGTCGCCCAAAATCACAAATCACAAATTTGCCTCGGAGGGCTTTACAATCTGTACACACATCCTCTGTCCCGGGACCCTCACAACGGAACAGGAAGAACTCTCCCACAAAATCCCTTTAACAGAGAGAAAAGAGGGAGAGACCTGTGGGAGAGCAACAGAGGAGGATCCTCTACCAGGATGGACAGAAGTGTGTACAGAATGAACAACATAACAGTTACAACACAATTTACTATCACATAAAAACTTATGTAAAGCAGCAAATCCACCAAAAATTTGATTCTGTGCTCCAACACATTGATTTTAAATGAAATAAATTACCTGACGCAATGCAGAGCAGTAAAGCTGTGAGTAATTCCAGTCTGCCAGACAGAGACACTAGAAACAGTGTTAATATCAGGCTACATAATGTCCCCATTACAGTACATTTATGACATCTGTGCTGTTTTAATGTGTAACCAGTGTTAACATTTTATTTTTTTTTGTTTACGATCCAAAATGTCGCCGCTAATCTAAAAGGAAATGCGGTTGTTGCTGCAGTACCAGGACATAAATAAATAATAGGAGGTAGATAAAGTATTAATGGAATAAAATTAGAACTTCTACACGAGCATTTGGAGATGAATTATAAAGTTGTGAGGTGTGCTGATAAAGAGACAGTGGTGGGATTCATAGCAGAGTCAAAAAGTCTGTTATACACTAAGGTAGTATCTGATATGATTGGTTCTCTTCCATTAAAGCACATAGAATACATCTTGAGTTGGTATTAATACTAGCTCTGTGTGGAACCACATCAGAGAAACAAAGCCGAACAGAAAATGGTTCGATAGAGTTGACCGCAGACAAATCAATCAGTCAATATTAAACTCGAGGGAGAGCTGTGACCCTGAAAATGGAAGCACAGTTGGCTTCATTGACCTCTCTATTTTTAAACCGAAATCGAATTCTCTTTTCTTTTTTCCTAGGCTTATGGAGCCGTACCTCTATGGCTGCCGTTTGGACCAAGATATAATTGACCTCGACCAGACCGTGGAGCACCTCCAGCAAGCCCTGAACTTCACCGCCCACATCGCGTACCGCGGCGGCGTCATACTGTTCGTCTCCCGCCAGCGTCAGTTCGTCCACCTGGTGGAGAGCGCCGCTGAGAGTTGCGGCGAGTACGCCCACACGCGGTACTGGCAGGGCGGCCTCCTCACCAACGCCCCCATCCAGTACGGCCCGGGAGTCCGCTTACCGGACCTCATCATCTTCCTCTCCACGCTCAACAATGTGTTCCAGCCGCACGTGGGGATCAGAGACGCGGCCAAGATGAACATCCCCACGGTCGGCGTGGTGGACTCGAACTGCAACCCCAGCCTGGTGACCTACCCGGTGCCCGGGAACGACGACACTCCGGCTGCTGTGGAGACGTACTGTCGCTTATTCAAGATGACCATCAACCGTGCCAAGGATAAGAGGAGGCGGATGGAGCTGCTGCACGGCATGTCGGCACCGGCCACGCCAAGCTTGTGACATGATATATTGTTAAATAAGAGACATTAAAAAAAGTACAAATCGTCTGCTGCTCCATTTCATCATGCCTCTGGAAGAATAAATGTGATGCTAGTGTTCAGGGCTGACATGTTGTCTTGTGTTGAGACTGAACTTCCGTGTATCTTACTCTTTAATGAATCTAGTTTCTGTGACACGGTCGTGTTTTATACCTCCATGGCGGTGACAGCCTTGGCCTGAGGCATTATTTTTTCCAGGCTGTCCGTCCGTACGGTTCCTATGAAAGATGTCTCGGGACGCCCAGAGGGAACTTCACATCCATTTGTACTCGATAATGAAATGATTAATATTTGGTGGTCAAGGTCTCTGTGGCAGCACAAAACATGCATTTTGGCCACAAATCAAGAATTCATATGCTAATCATGACAATGTCGCACATATTTAATAGGCTAGACACCAATCGAACCGCAATGACCGCTTTAGTGGGGGTAGAGCCCACTCCCAAGGCTCTAGGACCTTCCTATCACCCTAACCCTTATTCTGTGCTTGGCCACGCCCCCAGCCCAAAGCATTGGGAGTCTGACAGCTATACCAAAGGAACAAGCTACAACCACCAAACTTGAAACAGAGGTGCTATGGAGTGCTAGTAATACACACAACATTTCAGGAGTCTAGCACAAACCTTTAAAAAGTTCAAAATCGTTTAAACCAACTAACGTTTATTTATGGATTAAAAGTTAATTCAAGTTTAACGTCTGATCATCATTTACAACTCTGTGCGGGTCGATTTCAATACATTAATGATATCAGATCAATACCAGGAGGGACATTTCGGTGCTACCGTATACACACATTACTCTATCCGTTATTTGTGTCTTACATGGAGATTCATTTACACACGGAACAAGAAAACTCCACCAATATTTACAGTTGTACAAAAATCGCACCGTGTCAAATTTGACATTCTGCCTCAATAGGGAAAGACAAGAGTTTAAGAACTAAAATGACTCGCAGATTATTTTACAGATAAAGTTATAGGCAGTGCCCTGAGAACATTATGTCCAAACATAAATGTGCTTCTCAAAATAACGCATTAGAAAACAAAAGACAAAAAATAAAGTCTTGGTTCTTCAGCTGTTTCATATTGTATAATCAGTGTTTCACAGTTTCCTGTTATTCACAGTCAATGTAGAGTTCAAAAATACACCAATAATCACCAGCCTCTAAAACATTTGGCAAAGCTTTGTGTCCATGTCATAGTTCACTCATTCTGTAGATGTACAGGTTCGGATAATCTCAACCGGTTTTCAAGAGTACTGTGTGTTTGAAATTTTCTTCCACAGTAACGTCTTGAGGTTGTTAAGGACTAGTGAGTGGTGCACCTCCATCTGGCTTGCCAGACCGCTGAGTGTCACACAGGTGCGCAGCTGCTTCTCCAGATCCCCACGGAGGTCTGAAGGTGCTCCAAAGAGCAGAAAGTCCTGCAAAAGCACACACACCTTTGCCAGATTGGGCTGCACAACCTCCGTGTTACACTGCTTCACCAGTCGATCACAGGTGGCCGTGCAGTCCCGGCCGAAGGTGCAGTCTGCGTTGGTCTCACACCGCCGACCTCTCAGATGTCCCCGCACAACCGCCTCAGATGCCACACTGCGCAGGTTGGCCATTTTGCAGTCATACTTTGCATTGTAGCCCACGTGGCGAGGACTGGCGTCGCATATTAAGAAGCTGCCGTAGGACCCGTGGAAGACCTCCTCCACAAACTCCAGCAGGCCGATGGTGATGCGAGCCCTTTGGGGCCAGGCCGGTGCGAGCCAGTGGTTCAGGCTGGAGCTTAGGGCCTCCGGGACCAGAGCCTCCAGGTAATGAGGCACCTCGAGCCTGTAGAGGGAGCTGTGGCCCACGTGTTCCGTCACGTACAAGTCTCCACAGAAGCCTAGCAGCTTGGGGGTGTGCTCCTTCTCCTGCAGCGCCACCATCAGAAGGAACTCATTGATCTGGAGAAGAGCCCAGATAGACTTGGCCTCTGCTAGAGACACTTTGCCATCCTGGTTGACATCAGCAAGGGTAATGACCCTGTCCACCAAGGTGCTCAGAGAGGGCTGCTCACCAAGGTTAGCCTGCAAAAAGGAGGTATTATGTGGTGACATATATTATTATTATATTAAAATGTGTAATTGCTGAAAAAAAAGACCTTGAGGAAACTATGCAGCATTTCTTTGAATTCGTCCATTGAGGTTCCACGAGTGGGTTTGTCAAATAAGCTCATCTCCCGCCGCAGCACAGAGTCCGGAGCCCCGTCAATCTTCTCCGGATCCTCAATCCCACACTTGATCACAACGGCTCTCTCCTTCCACAGTCCGCCGTACACCTGCAAGTAAAATAAATAACGAGACGAAAGAATTATGTCTGTAATTTGATGTCATATTTTTCTGTTACTTTTGTGGAGAATGCTTAAGTTGTGTTTGCATACAAAGTGTGCCTGGTTTGTAAGTGGGTGTGTGTCGACAGTGTGCGTTTATGTCACCTGGTGTGTAGAGGAAGTGGACCTGCAGTGCTGCAGAGTCAGAGTTCTCTGATCGCACAACGCCTTGCAGGACGAGCCTGATATTATGCCCCTCCGGTAGTGATCACACTGCAAAAGGAAACAGGAAGTTCACTACATTAAACACAGGAAAAAGTTCGGTCAGCGCTAGATTTGTGAGTGCTTAAAATTCAAATTCAAAATCTGTATTAGGTATAAATCTATTAAAGGAGACATATCGTGCTCCTTTTCAGATTCATACTTGCATTCTGAGTTTCTACTAGAACATGTTTGTATGCTTTAATGTTTAAAAAGAGGATTTCATTGACATACACTGCAACAGGAAATAAAGTGGGACACATTTAGAGAGACTGTGAAATGGTCGATATATTGTTTAGTTGTTGCATCACAACTGTACAGACACACTGACGGATCGTTTGAAGGCACAGTTTCTGAATCAGTCAAACAAAGGAATTAATTGACTATACTCCTGTTGACCAGTGTTGGAAAATGTCTCTCAAAGTGCCATCCTGGTTACAGAAGATCAATACCAGTCTCATGTCTGTGCTGTATGGTGAATAGGAAGGGGGAAACAGCTAGTCTGGCTCCGCCTTAAGATGACAACATCTTTCTACCAGCACCTCTAAAGTGCACAATCTAACATCAGAATCAGCTTTATTGTGTAAAAACAAATGTCGGCTTACAGCAGGTTATTTCTGCCGACACCCTCTCACACTCTCCTCCCTGTTCAGAGCACTCGCGTTAATGACGCGTCACCAAAATACAAAGCAGCCACAGGCAAATCAAATCCCATTGTGTTCCCATCCTCATCAGCACTTATCCGGGCGACACGAAACGTTTCCGTGTAATCACATTAGCCTTTATTTATTACATTTTCTCCAACGTTATTTAACAATGTCAAAACTGAGGCACAGAAACTGTTGTGAAGATCTGATTAGTTGTTATGATGAGGTTACATCATTGATCTTTCATTGCACATCAATTCCTCTCGAGTAGTTATCCACTTAATCGCCATCGTGTTCCGCGGTGTCTCATCGAATGTCAGCGCCTGTTCTGTTCTCGACGGCCGGAAAGCTCAGAAAACAGCCGGGCACAGCAGGAGAGGAGTTTAGCTATAGGCTGTAACTTTACTTAGCTTCAAAGGCCATGTATGAAGGAAGAGGCCCAACTGTCCCTCCTCTTCCTCAAAAGACCTCCCGTCCATTTGTCCTGCCATATTTCCCCTTGTTTTGAGTACTTGCGCGTTCATTTAGGAGTCTAAGCGGTTCACTGCGGCATTATTGTAGCCTGTATTCTTCTGTTTCTGCCTTACAACTATCTGCAGTTCATTTTCCACCCAGTAACTCATGAAACATAGAGCCTTGCATCTTCTTTTTCTTGTCTAAAAACAAATCCAATCTCTATTGATTTGTACCTGTGCTTTCATAGCGTTACCCCATCTTGAATCTGTTGGAAAACGTTTATCTGCCGCTGCATCTACAACAACATTTTACAAACATCATATCTGTACTGCTTTGTGCAGCAAAATGTGAGTGTGTGTGTGTTGCTTCCCCGTAGCATCCGGACCACCATCACACTGATGAAGTTATGAACATTGGCTGTCACTGCATTGAGAGATTCAACTTACAATGACCATATGGCAGACATGCCCGCGGCAGAGTTCAGAGTATGAGGCATACTGCATGTAGATGACCCAGCTGGCAATGAGGATGCCCAGCCATGCCAGGAGAAGGTACTTCACCTTAATGGCTGGGAGACGACTCTGTGGAGGGAAGAGAAATGGAGGAAAGGATGGATTGGAAGGAGAAGAGAAACACAGTTAACCTGAGAAGACATGACAACTGATCATAAAAACAGGTTTACACCACAATGAATGAAACAGCTGGTCACTTGACCTCAGGATAAAACCAACATCTCTGATATGCAGGGGTGACATAAGTGTTCAGGTCCTTCAGTAAAAGTAGCATCAATATAAGAGACTATATTACAAGTCAAAGCCCTCATTTCAAAATCCCACATACGTTAAAGTACAACACAATGTACTTAGAGAAGTAAAAGCACACGTGCTGCAAAAAAAGTACAAGTAGGCTTTACTTATGTTTAGTAGCCTATCTCAATGCATGTAGCCTGGGCTGAGGCCTGCACAACAAGATTCAGAATCAGCTTTATTGGCCATTATGCATAGGCCCACACACACATCCAGGCAATCGGATTCCAGTTTCCGTGCAGGCTAAATGGATGCTGGCCACTTGATGTTAGAATAAAACAAAGATGATGTGTTGGTCTGCACCCTCTGATTCCCTTCTTTGCATTTTTTCACGACATTGTGTGATGTGCAGGTGCACTGGACGCAGAAGATATTGCCCTGGTAGTTTGACATGCATTGTGGGTAATTTGCTGTTAATAGTAACCCCAAAAAAAGCAGACCGGCATCATGCTGTCCACACATACCTGCAGACCTTTGGACAGAGGACAGAACAGCACCAGATGGACCAGTCTCCGCAGAGCCCTCGGCATTGTGAGCGACTGTGTTGGGAGGCAGCGCAGCGAGAAACCAGGGATCCCAATCTGATCACATCGTTACTGCAAACCTACGCCGCGCGTCGCAAATAACCAAACCCCGGAGTCTAATCATCATATACCATTATAATTCCTCCCGCTTGTCTTCAACTGCAAAAATTCCACGAGTCTCACACGACGCGGGATTTGACCCGATGGCTTCGTAATCCTATTTCTCAACATAAATCATTAGTCGGAGGAAAAAAAAAAAGGAGTGCGTCCTTGAAATTGAGCATTTTCACATTTCAGCTCCATATGCATTCCTGCATTAAGGACCTCCTCCTCAGGGTCAAATCAAGGTGAATCCCATTAGTAGCGATAAAAATCTTCTTCTACCGTCTCATCAGATTAAAACCAGGACAGAAATGTGACACAAAATAAATAGCCAGTGGGTCTCCCGATGAGGAGCACACGGCCGTTCTTACCCAGCGACTCATCACTGCGCTCCTTTAAAGGGAAAGATGCGGGATCTCAGCTGTGAGATGTTTTTTATACCGCCGACATAAATCTCGCCCGTGCTTCCTGTCCGTCTGTGTGTGTGTGTGTGTGTGTGTGAGAGGGGAAACATGTCATGTCAACTTAAATGTAATGTTGTCCAGTTAGCCTACTAAAGTTTCCCCCCAGCAAAGGTCCTTCTTAATATCAGTGTACACCAGTCCACTAACTATCCTGTTCAAACCAATCACATTAAATAAATAAAGCTGTGGTTGCATTGTACAATAAAGAAGTGTAATTTATTTTGATTGCTATGGCTGATCAGGCTACATCAGTGGTTTGATTGTGGATAATCACAAAGTAGACGTTCCTTGATTGTGTTATTTGTTTAAATTCTGTGACAGTCATAAAGGAAGGTGCTCTCAGGCGCCAGTTGTTCCTGCCAGGATATTGAACTTGTAAATTGTTGGCTCGAAAGGGGGACACAGCCCCTGATACATGGCATCCCCTCATTGCCTTCACGTGCTGTCGGACAAAATACAATTTCAAAGCAGATACCAATAGAAAGGGTAAATAGTACGGCTTCAGGAGATTATATTACTAATAATCAACCTGTAAAATCAACATATCAATACACACATATTGTTGAAGTCAGCTCTATGTAGTATTGGTTTGGTTTTCTATTTATAGTTAATGTGCGATAAGCATGGAGATGAAGTAATTGAGCCGACATGCCTTCGGAAAGCTGGTGTTTACGAGGGGCTCTAAACGCAGCATCAGCTGCTCTGCCTTCTGCTGCTGCTGAGCGGCTCTCCTGCTTGACAACACAGCGACGGTAACACACACAGAGAGCAGAGGACTGTGGCCGTCGTTGCACCGCTGGTCAGCGCTAGAACAGTAGATAACCGTACGCGAAAGGTAAAGTCTGTCATGAGTTAAAGGTAGACCCATATGTCAGCTAACGTCAGGTTTAGCTGGCCTCAAGTAGCTAGCTTAGCTACAAGTGCTGCCACTAGCAGAGCTAGGTTAAGTCAACGCCAGCTTGTTATTGCTGCTTTTAATATAGCCATCTAAGCTAGCAATGCGTTCTGCATTGTTTCAGGATAAGGTTAGCTCGGATTGTTGCACTCAGTGGCACAACTGTGCCCTGTCCAGCAGCGCACACTCGTAGCGTTCCGCATAATGAGTGATCGTTATGTAAAAGTAGAGATCCAAGTGGAGGAAATGAAATCACTGGGCGAGGATGCAGAGAAGGAGGGTGTGGATGCTGAGCAGCAGGTGCCTGTGTGTTCTCCCCCTGCTTCTGCCTCGCCAGACCCTTCTAGCCTCACTGTAGCCGGCAGAGATGCGTCCAACACCTGCAAATATAGGGTTAAAAATCGAAGCAAGCTGGGAAAGGATGCCAAGAACTCCTGTGGTAAACACACCTCGGATGTGTCGCACGGGTCTGTAGTTTCTGCTCATGTTGGAAAAAACCTGAACAGAGTACTAGGACACGAGCGGACACTTCATGTCAAGGGGACTGGGAAAATACTGCAGGGCAAGTTGGAGACGAATGGGAATTACGCAAACATCCAACCATCCAAAAACAATCAAGAAACACGCCGCGAGGACGGATTTAAACTGGCAAAGAAGAGAAGACCAGTGACGGTGGACATCTCCAAAGCCAAAACTTCATTGGAGGCCCTCAAGTTAAGCGTCAAGCAGCTGAAGTGGAAAGAGGTGTGCTACATACGTTTCTTTCTCCTTGTTTAATGTTATTCAGTGTTCTTTACAGGTTGTATTTCTATGGAACAACAAGGTGCTGGTTTAACTGGTGCAGTGCGCGGCTTGATCCGGAGATGATCTCTGACATCAGCTGCATTAGTGTTTCATTTGGATGACAACCAGCTTAGGCTTTGGTCACGAACGTGCACGGATGGAAACCTCTGTCGTATTGCTCTCCAATTATGTGCCATTGAGAAGTAAATGTCTGCAGAGACGGGTCACGGGGATGTGATGAGCAAAGTGTCACTGTGGGGAAGAACTAGAAGAAAAGGCCAACAATGCACATTTCTTATATCAATCTGCATAGCACATAACATGAGGCAACATGAGGCTTTTTGCTGGGCTTTAAACAGTTAGAGACAATAGAATTTTAGGTTAGGGTTAAAAGAGGCAGTGTGTCTGACAAAAAATACAAAGGGACTGAAATTTGAGTCTGTGCAGGAACGTTTGGCCCACTTTAACTTAACTTACCTAGTTATTTAATGCAAAATGTGCACTTGTGTGTTAAATTAAATAATGCAATCAAAGAAAACGGGTTATATATACTTTATTTTTTTTATTCGCAGTACTTTATGCACAGCTTTCCAGCTTTTAAACGTTTTCATGTACTTGTCATAAAATATACACGAGTACACTACTGAAGGTGGCCAAACTGATCTGTCAGAAGGAGATTTGAAGAGGATAGGGTGAGGGAGTGTTGATGAACCTGTCCATCCATTGATATAGTATGGACAGCTGACACTGAGCATTGGATCAGTGTGGTCACAGCTGTTTTTAGACGGAGTCTCGTCATATCTATTTTTGTTATTTCGATCTCGCACTCTAATCTCTGAGACCAGATAAATTAGTTTTTGGCCGATCATGTGGCAGGCTAAAAGTCAAGCTAATCACTGGCTAGGAAATTGTAAATGGAGTGATCTATTGAGAAAATAATCTTTAAATTATGGTTGCAGCTCTAATTCAGAGTATGACGACTTGTTATCCTTTCTTATTGAGTATTTATTTACTGTATCAATGATTGAAGAAGTCCTTGATTGAAAACTTGGCCCATTATTAATTCGATGACACGATCGCCTTCAACCCGACAATGCCAGTTTGCCTCTAATGTATAAATTACAGAGGATGGGTGTGGATGAAAGTTGTTCTAAATGAACGGCGTTAAAACATTTATGAGACGGCTAATTCATCCAGTTCTTCTTTTC
This sequence comes from Anarrhichthys ocellatus, assembly GCF_004355925.1. NCBI lineage: Eukaryota > Metazoa > Chordata > Actinopteri > Perciformes > Anarhichadidae > Anarrhichthys > Anarrhichthys ocellatus. The sequence goes on from NW_022280053.1 coordinate 1,823,407, forward strand.
TCCGAGCCACAAACACCACCTGGTCCATTTGAATGAGATGCAGGTAATACCTGCTATCGGCTATCGTTAACATGGTCTCCATTATGCATGAGGAGTAAAGAAGGGCATCGCGATGAAGTAAAGACTCTACGTATCACCCTTGACCAGGCAGTGACACTTAAACCCTTCCAGGTCCGGTATCGGTATCGGTAGACAGAAGGCCGATGCATTACCACGACAAAGTCAGGGGCGCCATGGATCCTGTGCTGCTTTTGAAAGTACCTGTTGACATCTTTGAAGGGGTTGAAACTCCAGCAGCCCTGTCCGTCAATTATGTAATGGACACTGATTGGGAGGAATCCAAGTTGTAACTCAAAGCACTGATGTGGGATTATAAAATAGAATGCTGGATACAGTTATGGAGATTTTATTAAGACACGTTAGTGACTGATAAGTTGCTCATTTGCATTTACATCCAAATGACTACGTCTCTACATCTGCAGTGTTTTCAGCTGTCAACTGACTTTCAACATATCCGGCCTTACACGGTGGAAAATGATTAGCCTTAAGCGCCCTCTAATCCAATAGACTTCCAGGCCTCCTCGAGGCAGAGAGAGAACGGCCGGTCTGAGGGTCTGAGTGACAACTTCAGAAAATGAGACCAATAACTGTGCATTCAGTCGCTGGGCTCGGCATTTCCATTATTATTCTACAGACTGAGGCATTATAAAAGGCCTGCCACCTGGAGGCTCCCATATTTAGGACATAATAACCAACTGAGATTATGATAATATAATAAAACGGACCGGCCCACTCGTGAGTGTGTCCACAACAATGGGTGGAAAGCGTTCCTCTGTCTATCTCTCCATACGTAGTCAAGATGGCTGTTTTGGCCCTGATCCGTAGAAGCTACTCGGGTTAATTGGACTTCCTTCTCTGATGCGATGACACAGTTCTACGTTGGCATCTGCGTGGCAGTATTTATAGCAGGTGCTGGCTGTGGAGCAGGGTTTCCCTGTTTTCACACACTCTCACGCTAACTCGTTAATGAGATGCTACTCTGTCAGAGAGCGGTTGTTTGAGTGTAGAATCTAGTGGTGACCTTCCGATACAACTTGATATAGATTCATACCTTTAAAGACAGACTCCACGACTAAACTCGTCCCAGCTCAATTTTGAATGTTTTGAAGCTCAGTGTCAAGTTCTGATAAATAATGAGCTGGCAGAAATTGTTTATTGTATTTCAATAGAATGCTGTGTGTGTGTAAATGCAGAATCAAGCCAGTTTGTTAAAAAGCAGACACTTCAAATGGACATTTGTCAGAACTCTGGTAATAAAAGCACCCAGTAACAGACCTCAACAGCTGATCACATTTGTATGAATGTGTTTAAAAGAATAAAGAGCGGATTGTGCGTTGATGCATAGGAGTGAGATGTAGCAGCGTGTGGTAGAAATGTACTGTAATAGTAGACGCTGTCTTAACAGGTGTTCATGCAGGTCAGTCAGGGGTCCAAACACTTGCATTGTGTGAGTCTGGAGCCAGAGCAGAGGCATGGAGGAGAAAAGCTGTGCCATTTCCCAGCTCTCTAAACCCTTTTTACAGTATCGCTTCATCTTCTTTCCCCAGTTCATCACAACAGAGCACGCACTAGTCCCATCTTTAGGCAAGATTATCCCTGCACTCTGGGATCACCAAGAGGAACCCCCCCCCTTCTCTCATTTACAGATGCAAAAAGAGTTTTTCATTGTCTAAATAGATCTTTTATTCCCCCACTGTTCCTGTCCTCTCTCTCCCTGTCTTCAGTTTCCTCTGGGAAGACGAGCACCCTGTGACATCTACTGGCACGGCGTTTCCTTCCACGACAATGAAAACATCGTCTCGGGGCAGGTGAACAAGTTCCCAGGTATTCCGCCGCTCTCGTCTTCTGTAACCTTTCCTGTTGATTTAAGGCCACAGCGAGGCTTGTTGAACCGTAGGTGGAGAAGACGGCTTCATTTCATCTCGCAGTGCATTCAGCATTCTGTAACTACAGCGGGAGGGATTTAGTTAAACCCTCCCTGATCCTCATTGCTCCAGCGCTAACCTTTTCATGCCGTGGCAATCATCATTACTTTAGAGACTCTGGAGATTATTGTATTAGTAACAGATGCACGTCACTTGAGTCTCCTTGCATTTATCTTGCACTATCGGTGCATTATACGATACTTGTGTCATATTGAGTTATATCTCCTTACAAGGTCATGTCTGTTGGCCTTCCTTCTAGTCCTTCTGCAGATTGTATTTGCTTTCCCGTAGCAGTATAACTTCCTTTGACTGCTGTCTCCCAAATGTGTTTTTTATTGATATCTTGCATGTCAGCCTCTTCCATTTATTGTATCTGAAACGGTGCGGTGTGCGTTGCAGGAATGATGGAAATGCTGAGGAAGATCAACCTGAGTCGGGCGGTGAGGACGATGCAGGAGTTGTTCCCAGAAGAGTACGACTTCTATCCCCGCTCCTGGATCCTGCCCGAGGAGTGCCAGCAGTTTTCCACCCAGGTATAGCTGCACAACCAAAGCGTTCTGATAGTGGGCACGATACGTGGAGCTTTTCTTTGGATTAATCTCTGTATTTCTGTGCACTGTGCATACGACATTGGGTACCGTATATAAAGGTGCAGACAAAATAACACATAAATCATGCAACGGATAAAACAATACTACAAATAAAGATAACAGTACTAAGAAGGCTAAATAGACACAGCAGCGTAAGACCAGGTGTTAGTAATAACATTAGCGAGGGCTACATTCCATTGAAGTGCCCCAATAGGCCATGCTAGTAAGTCAACATGCATTACCCAGATAAGGCTTTTTAAATACAAGACGCCTCTAAAAAGTAAAGCCAGGGTTTCTGTTTGCCATCTTGCTTCCTCTTAATTGTCAACACTTGGCACATTTTAGCAATAACTAATGCGTGTACTGTTATCTTTACAGTACCGGTGCTTCTGGTCTCTCTCTCTCTATAAATACTCACCATGCTACGCCGAGCAGTAGTGTGTTAAATGGTGTACTGTAACTTGTTATTCCTGTGACGTGTGCTCGCTTCATTGCTCACTCTCCTTGAGGGGCAAAAACAGACTGTGCCGTATTCACGAATATTACCCTTCATGGTCATCTAACACTCCTTAACACATGGCTGAATCTAGTGGGATTATTCTGGAGAGAAACTAAACCATTGAGTGCAGACACGTCTGCTGGGGAAGTAGAGCCGTGAAGAGACGAGGGGAAGAATTAGCTTCCCTCGTTGAAAGCACGTTACAGTCGGTTACCAAATGTGCCATTCACCACCGAGTCCTAAATGAACTGAGAATACACTAATCTGGATAAATGCTCTGTCAATCAATTAAGGAGGAAAATTGATCTGACACTGTTTAAAATATTTGTTGTTAATTTTGGTCGGGAGACAAATATTTCCCGTTTGTCAATGTCAGTGCGCTTTTATTTGGAAAATTAAATCAACTCTTTGATGCAATGGAAAGGGCAGATGGTCAAAAAATTATATTTAAGTAAATCATATATAGCAACAATACATTCTGTCCAGCAGGGGGCACCAGAATATCACTGTTAACCCTCCGATCTAGTTCACAGCACACAAAACTTCTGTATCACAGTGTGAAGGAAAAGGCATTCGAACACAGATGAGTGTTACATCAAAGAAAATCTCAGTGAAACAGAATAATAAAGCTGTGATTTGACTTTGCATGTATAATATATGGTGTTGATTTGGTACACTTGACTCAAAGGTTTAGTTGAATGATGGATGACACACATTTTTAAGGACCTGTGATGATTTTTTTTTAAAAGCTGGACGTGGCACTTTATTTGAGAAGCTTTTCTTTTTTTTTTTCTCACATTTGTTAAAATTCTCTTTGCATCCTGACGGCGATCAATAAATCAAATGCTGGCAGGCCTGTAATCATCCCGTCCAATCGTTTCATTCAGCCCTCGTGAAATGATGGAATGACCTTCCTGCCCGCGTTGTCATTGTGCGTGACCGGAGTCTATGAGGACTAACAATAGCCATGTTTGTTGTTTACAATCATGATAATGTTATTTTTTTTAGGTTGGATATTTTCAAAATGCTGCTGGTTTCTCTAAAGTTGCGTGCCCCGGCTTTAACCTCTTTCAAAGCTCCATCAAACAGACTTCCCTCAAACTCAGGGATCTTTGTTTTGAAGGTTTGGCACAGTGTGTGAAACCTGTGGGATTCCAGTGTTCCCACAAGGCCTTTTTTGTTAACCTCGTCCTTTCTTGCTCCCACCCCCGCTGTAGATCCGCATGGTGAAGGAGAGCGATGCAACATTGAACCCCACCTTCATCGTCAAGCCGGATGGGGGCTCTCAGGGGGACGGCATCTACCTCATTCGTGACCCTAGTGACCTAAAGCTCATGGTGGGTACACAGGCCAAACAGGCTGTAGTCCAGGAGTACATCCAGAAGCCGCTACTCATTGACAAGCTCAAGTTCGATATCCGCCTCTATGTGCTGTTAAAGTCCCTGGAGCCGTTGGAGATCTACATTGCCAAGGAAGGCCTGACGCGTTTTTGCACCGAGCCCTACCAGGTAGCTGTGACGATGCTGTCAATACTTTACTTTGAAGTAGTTTATTCACTTTGATACATATATTTAAGGCCACTCTTATTCTGACTGTGTAAAGGAACCAAGCCAGAAGAATCTGAGCCACGTCTTCATGCACCTGACAAACTACTCCCTCAACGTCCACAGTGGCAACTTTGTCCACTCGGACAGCCAGAGCACAGGCAGCAAGCGCACTCTCTCCAGCGTGCTGTACAGGCTGGCGGCTAAAGGCGTAGACATCAAGAAGGTGTGGTCGGACATCATCGCTCTGGTGATCAAGACCGCCATCGCTGTGGTGCCTGAACTCAGAGTCTACTATCAGTCCGATATACCGCCCGGAAAACCGGGACCCACTTGCTTCCAGGTGGGTGGCGGCGGGTAACGTTGTGTTAGGACTAGAATGTGTACAGTAGGATCAATATTCAGACATGCAGTGAGGTCCCTCCTAAATATCCTCTCATTTGTTTTCACCATTTGTTGCTCAATGCGTGAATCAAGCCTCACTGATCTTCCTGGCGCTGTGCGTGACTCGACAGTAGACGGGTATCTGATGAGTTGAAGTTAGGGACTGTCCCAAAAGTGCAGCCAATTGGGCCAAGTGAGCTTCTCTCAACAGCATTCTCTTTTTGTTTTCATGGTTATTTTTCATCTGGAGCTCCTCCTTCTGCATGTAAAACCCCGTTTTTAAAAGAACAGCGTGTAGCATTCAGGGGGATCTATTGGCAGAAATGGAATATAATATCAATAACTATATTTTATTTTGTGTATAATCACCTGCAAATAAGAATCGTGTCGCATTTCAGACTTTTATTCACTGTTCACTCTTGTTTTATGCATTGATAAAACCAACCAGACCATTAACAGTTAAATGTATATTTATGTTAATAAATGAATGTCAAGAGAAAACAACTTAATGCAGAAAATAAAGCCGACTAGATGACCACTTTCTGCAGAAATCCGATTATACAATTATACAGATAATAGCTTGTTGTGACACAGTTACAGTCTGCTTTATCCTAAAATATAAATACAAATGATGTACTAAGGATGTGTTTGTGTCTTAGATATTAGGTTTTGACATCCTGCTGATGAAAAACCTGAAGCCAGTATTACTGGAGGTCAACTCCAACCCCAGTATGAGAATCGAACACGAACAAGAGGTAAGAGTGAACGTCAACATCAGTATCGTCATAGTATTATTATCGTTATCGTTGGCTGCTGAACTCTATATTTGTGTTTGTCTCAGGTGACACCAGGAGTTTTTGAATACGTTCCCAGTCCGGTTGACGAAGAGGTCAAAGTGGGCGTGATCAGGGATACTCTGCGCCTCATGGACCCGGGCCGCAAGAAACCTTCAATGTAAATACTCCCACTTTCTCACACACACACACACCCACACACACACACACACACGCACACACACGTGCACTAAACACACCATTTGAAGTTCTTCCGTCGTCCTCTCTTTGTCTGCTGGCCTTAAGAGTCCACTTTTAAGGACATGATACCTCACTCTGCCCATCCCCACTCAGAGCCCATCTTCTGCACCACTCAACAGCTCTCCATAAGCCTGTTAAATGGAAAAATTTAATTCAGCCGAGCCGAAGTGGAAATTCACACATTACTGTACGAGTCCGGTGGCGCGCTCTCTCTGGCCGACCGGCCCTGCATGGTGCCTGGCAATAAATCTCCTCTACCATTAGGGTTTGTGGGTTTTTTTTTTCCCCTTCTTAATCTGTTTTTCTTCTATGACAAGAGGATTTACTGTTTCTATTCCACCACCATCTCAATGCTTTC
>NW_022280053.1:1829900-1905174 GCF_004355925.1 Anarrhichthys ocellatus
CCCCCCCCCCCCCCCCCCCCCCCCCCCCCCCCCCCCCCCTTTCCTCTCCTTCCCTCACTTCTTTCCTCTCCAGATTATCTTCTGTATCAGATATTTGATCTGCTTTGTTCTGCAAGTGACGGGGATATCTTCTCCGGGATAATACCCACTTAACTGTTTCATTCATGACCAGTAACACGTCGCTATAATGCGCCTATGATACCTTTAATCCCCGTCCCTCCCGCATTGCTATATTTTCATCCAGCTAGAATCAGCAGAACCACATCTTGTATTTGTCTGGGGATGAAATACAATACTGTATAATGTAGTGTGCACATTTAGAATTCTGAACACTAATTCCTACGTATGTGCTGTTAGAGATCCCTAATCCTTTAATCTAATGTCCCTCATACTTTTTATGTTTGACTCAGAACTCCGGGGATCACTGAAAGCCTTTATACCTCAATATTTACATCACTGTGTTAGAGCTTGAACAATTAGTCGATTGACAGAAAGGTAAGTTGCAAATGTTTTTTATAAATAGTTAACCAATTAGTCATTAGAGTCATTTTTCAATCACTCCAAAAAATATACTGCTGCTGGGACAAAATATACTATTTTGAAGGTTTCTCAAAATTTGTGACGGGCATTTTTCAATAAAGATTACTGCTAGGACAATAAATCGCCGTTGGCAATATTAGGTTATTCCAGATATATAGGTATTAATGATATGTTGGCTTATAAATAACAAAAAAATCCAAACGACATGTTGAAACCGTGTCTCCATTAAATAGATTGTTTCCAGAAAGCACGTAAAAGTACATTTTCAGTTCTTAAAGTCACATTTTTTTTACAAACATAATCAAAGGATCCTTTGTGTTATTGTATGGCCCGATTAATCATTTTCAATATCTATGTTTAGGCACAAAAATCCAGTATTAGTTGAGCTACAATGAAGTAACCGTTGGTTGTAGCCCGACACAATTTATATTATTTTAAGACCTATTTCATGTGATTTCTGAGCAGCATGTTATTCATTTAAGGAAGCAATGTTTGTGAAACATGTAGCTTTTAGTTAATTAGCTATTAGTCTTAACATTTCATATAGGAAGTTGTATTTATATACAATGATCTTTCAATGATTTATAACATGAAATCTGATTTTCCATATTTCACTGCGTATTCATACCTCCATTTATTTCACTGTGCCTTCAAGACACACAGTCACACAATTTTAAGCCTCCTAAAGTCAATGAAGTAGTCAAAGAATATCTTTACACCATATCTGTGTGACAGAGTATTTGCAATCAGCAGTCATGTGGTGAAAAGAGGCTGAAGTCCAGATGCTCAGTCATCTTTAATGTGATGTAATTCAGTGTGTTTATAAGAGAACAGCACTGCTCATAATTATGATGTGACAATAATGTTTTGAATTAATTATTTAGTAAACAATAATAACCACAATTAGTGATAAGTGCCATTATAATGAGATAGCACCAATAGTCTTGCAGGTGTGGTTAGAGATTTGGGATGCTGATGATAAGACTCTAATTAGGCGGCTATTAAATAATATAAATCACTGATTAGTGAATGTTACTGCTAATCAATGACTGCAGATGGAAAGTCGACCCAGACTAGGCGTGGAACTAAATCAGCGGCTGTCTGATGAACTTCCTGGAGTACTTATCACAAATTAGTCCTGTAATATTGGAAAACAAACTAATTGGCCTCAGCATTTCAATACATTATCTTTGTACATGATAGAATCAAACTATGTGCCATATCCAAAATATGTGCAACCCCCACGCAAAGGTTTGGTATTCATGTCAGCTTGTGATTGAAAGAAGGAGTGCTGTCAGCGTTGAGATAGTGACTGAGTTCTGTGCTTTAGGGTCCCAACTAGCTAGTGCTAATATTGATTGAATTAGCCATTAGATTGGATACGCTCCAAAAAATCTAATTGTCACTGTCGCCACCGACGCTGGCACGGAATGAGATCTCGTTAATCATTCAGTCCCACAGTGTGTTCTCTGTCTGTTTACACGGGCACATTGTACATTCATGTTTGTCTGGTAGAAAGCACATTTTTGATTCACTCAATGCTATGTTGACTCTGATCCATTTTAAATCAAGCCATTTGTGTGTAAAGATGTGGCACCAACACCGCAGTGTAATCATACTCCATTACAAATCAAAGTCCTGCTGGGTAAATAAAAATAAAATAACTCATCAGCAGATGCATTTTGAGGATGAGTAGCAAAGTTACTCATTCCTCAGAAATGATATCTTATATACTATTATTTATGACATTAATAGATCAATTCTGATGATTCAAATTTCAGTAGTAATACAATATTTCCCTCTATGCAGTGGAGTAAAAGCATAAAGTCCCACAAAAATTGTAAAACTCAAGTACAAGTACAACAAACTGTACCTCCGTGTAGTACTTGTGTAAATGTACTCGGTTTCTTGCACAGCTAAGTCGAAGCTAAAAGTTTCAGCATCCAAGATCCTCGTAAAAATGTACAAAGTGAACAAAGCTCCGATTAACGCAAGCTTCTCCGAAAATGTGCTTGCTGCTGAAAAAACAAACACCAGCGGCTGATTAATAGAAATAAGCAAAGGAGACACAAACCGGGTCAGCATTTAGCATTAGAACCAGACGGAACCGGATCGGTTCTGTCTGGAGAACAGTTTGCTCCAAAACTATACATCTCAGGGATTCGTATGCATAGATTCACATTCAGGTCAGTTATATTTGAATGGGGACGGACTGATTCGACTTCCTGTTTCGTCAGAAAACCTTCACAATCATTAACAAGTAGTCGTTGGGAGCACAAACAAAATGTTCCCAACATGCTTACGGGAGGTTAAGTAATGAGTTTACTGAACAGATGGTGCAGCCGTAGGTAAATAAACTTGTGTTGTGGTCTCTGACAGCTGCTCTGCAGCGGGATGGATGGATGGATGGATGGATGGATGGATGGATGGATGGGATTCAGTCATTCAGAACGCAAAAGTTTAAACTGAAGTCACCCGCGTGTGAATTTGACTTGTCAAGATAAAGTGAAGTGACCAGGCACACAACACAAAGGTGTCGTCGAGAAAGAAAAAAAAAACGGAATGAGAACTTATACAAGAGAGATAAGTAAATACAAAATGGCAGAACACAATGGGGGGGGGGAAAGTGTCATTTTGGAGAACAGGGGGGGGTAGAGGTAAATGAGGAACTGTGAGCAGGAGGAGGGTGTGATGTGAGGGACTCTCAGGCATGTACTCCTCACACCCAGCTCATTAATCCCGTGCATGAGGCCTCTGCGGGTGATTTATGAGCCATTATGAGCGGTGTGTGGGTGAGAACAAAAAGACGATACTCGTAGGCAACCGTTTCTTAAAAATAAGGTGCGAGGGAAACAATTACTAAAGCATCGTCTCCATAAAGACAATGATATATATGCTGAGGAGGATGAATTATGTGTCCAACATGTTAGTTTGTGTCACTGTGGAAGCTTTGATTAACACTCTTCAGGGCAGTAAATCAGTGACATGTCGCTATCTGCGCAAAGTGTTCTGACTCTTGTGGTTGCGTTGGTTAGAAACAAGGGAGAAAAGGTGTATTGTTAGCTGTGGGAGACTCATTTGTTCTGTGTGTTTAGGTATGACTCTCGCTCGGGCAATAAATTCAGATTTCTGAAATGGAGATACGTGTGCAGACACATTTGATTTACTTTCATTGACACATCTGGCACCTCTTTAAGCCTTTCCGCGGTGCGTAAAAGCTTTGAAGATGTGTTCACCAGGAGGACAGAAATTGCATTTACGCCGAGTAATGACAGCAAAATTAGGCCTAACCCTCCTCACGTACGCTCAACTAACATTTGGCACCGGGCCTCTGTATGTCTTTTTAATAACCTGCCATTCTTCACCTTTTACCCCCTCGCCTCGCCAGCCATCATTCTCTTCTCTCTCCGTCTGCTGGGAATGTTTGTCGACGTTCCCCTTCGCTGTCTGCCTGGCTGTCAACTGTCCGTTTTCAGCCTGAGCCGTTCCTGTCTAAATACATGTGGGTGGTGTCCTCCTGGCTGCTGGGGGATGATTGATTCTATTAAACATTCAGAAGTGCTCTCTCTCTCTCTCGGTGCCATTCACACCGCTTACTAATTCATGGAGAAAGAAGCTGCCTCATGAAAGTCAGCAGCACTGTATCCCCTCGACTTGACTTGAATGTACCGTTGTGTTTCTCTTTGTCATGCGTTGACCGTGGGAGTCCCACACAGTTGTTTTCACTTATTCTTGCTGATGAGACTCTCTGCTCAGGTCGCTGTGCTGGGAATTATTTGAGGTCGCAGCACTCGGGGAAGTAATAGAAATGATAAAGGTGTAATTTGCACTGCCCTACAGTGTGCATTAAAGCTAGCAGGAGAGGGAGGGAGATGTCAGTCAAACACAGTGTGCACACGCCCACACAATCCTCAGGTTAAAAACACACCTCCTCTTCATTTTCTATGAGAAGTCTTTGAGACGTCTTAAAGGCACCCCGTGTGTCTTTTGACCACCATGAAGCGTGAAGAGTGGCTCACTGTTTAGTTTGTATCTTGTGCACGAGGACACATGAGTATGAGTGTGGTGGTGGTGTCATATTCATTCCTACCAATGGTTTTACACTATTTCAGTAATCGTCAGGTGGCGGTAACGAAGGCAAGACACGGAGCAATATGCCGGAAGAAGATGGCAAGTTAACAAAACGTGCATGTAGACAATGAGTTTCAAGTTGTTGTTTCTATTGTCTTTGCAAATATTTTATGAAGACTGAAACTCCTCGGGGTACCTTTTTAATATCTACTGACCGATTCAAATTCAGAAATTACAAAAAGTCACCTCAGGGTGTTTGCAATGCTCAGAAACTGTGTCGTGTATATATATTCATGTTTTTACAGCTGTTCCTTTTGTAACGATTGTGAATGAGGTAAAAGTACTTTTGTTCACATGTTTGACTATCTGCTACACCAGAACCGCCCCACAGTCCAGCCCTTTCCCTGGGGGCGTGGTGTGCCTTAGCTTTGAATATTCTGGAACCAAGTTGAACTCCCATCTCTTGACGACCTTTGTGCCACAGGAGAGTGATAGCCTGAATTCATGGGGTTTTTTTTGGGCCAATTTAAGTACCTGATATAAGTGCTTTTATATTTCTGCCTCATCAGCATTAAAAAGCATCAAACGTGAAGTCCATAATTAACCTCTAAAAGCACCATTTGTCCTCCATCAGCAGTTGCAATGGAATTGGCAACATTGGTCTTTTTTCCAAGTGCAGACTAATGTCCCATACAGAGTAAACACTGGCTCTACAGAGGGCCATTTGTATTTTTGCTCACACGGGAGAAGTTTCAGTTGGTTGCAGTCTACAATCTCACCTCTAGATGCCACTAAATCCTAAACTCTGGACATTTAACTCAGTATCTAAACTTGGTGAGAAGAATCAACTTTCTCTTCATAAGAATTTAAAACTGACATCTAAATTCAAAACCCACACCATGTAGCTCCATCATCCCACTAATGCATTGCATGATGTGGACATAATGACAGACTGTAACAAGGCCGTGCGGAGGCTGTGGGAGGAGAGAGTGCAAAGAGAGTTATTTATCCTTCATACACCATTATTCTTCCACTTTCCCCTGCCAAGCCAGGCTGGAAGTGAAAATCCTGCTGCATTTATCCAGCCCGGGTGATCTATGACTCAGCTGACGAGAGCTTTCTGGGTTGGCCTTGTGTTCTTGTGCTTCAGTCCTGCAGGGCTTGAAGGCAGTCCCTCTGGAGTCTTTATACCTCCACCATCTGTCAACCTGCTCGTCATTTTAAAATGCCTGTCATTTAAATACAATGCAGTTCATAGTATGTTTGTTTGTTTTCTGTTATTATCTCTGTCCTATCATTTCACGGCCATAGTTCCCAACTGAGGCCCGGCGGGCTTGAACACGGAGAGGAGATTCCCATGGAGGCGGAGCCACAAGAGAGGAGCCCGGACGAAGGAGCTCTGCCGTCGCTGTGTCTGAAGCAGGTCTACCCCAAGTACACCAAGCAGTTCAACTACCTGCGGCTGGTGGAGCGAATCGCAGCTCTGTTCATACGCTTCCTCGGGGTCAAGGGCAACATGCGCCTGGGCCCCACCGCCTTCCGCACCTTCATCAGGTACACATGATTTCATTATGTCCAAATATCTTTTATATACATGTAACAGACAATCACAGTTATGGAAAGTTAAAGTTACATTTCCTTCTAACAACTCTCGACATTCCTCCTCTACGTACAATTCCCGAGCCTTTGCTTCTACAACTTCACTCAGAGCAGCTGTCAGTCATGACGTCTCACCCTCCTTTCACAGCGCCAAACAATGTATCGAAACCAGACTTATCAGAAGAATACATCCTTGTGATAATAACTACCTAATATGACAGGAACCAACTTGACTTGACATGTACTTTGATTTATTACTTCTGTGATGTTTTGGCTTTACTTTTGGGGAGCTGTCATGTGTAGTCTAAGGTTACAACATCTTCTCTGTGAATCACTTGGCCTGTGTTCTTCCTTGAGAAAAAAAATCTAAAACCAAAATGGAGGAATTTATTTTTTATTTCCCGATGACGCCCCATATCTTTAATTTGACCAAATGCTCTCAACTTTGTTCCATACAGCCAATCAAATCTTTGCATAAGGCAATTCTAATGTTGCCCTAAAGACCTTTTCCTTCCTTTTGAGTAATACAAATACAATAAAGAATACTTAATACTTAAAAAACATGTTGACATTATTGTTGTTGACTGCAGTGACGGATGACTGACATGATTTCCTGGATGCTTTTAGGACCTGTAAGCTGAGCAACAGTATCTTCTCCATGGCTTCAGTGGACATCCTCTACATAGACATCACACGTCGTTGGGCAGGAACAATGCCCGATTCTAGAGAAGCAGGTAACACACGCACACACACACAGAAACTACATGTGGAGGACAGAGAGCCGGGTATCCTTGAGACTCGGAGCAAATGATGTGCTCGGAGATAATTGCTTGTCATTCTTTGTCAGATTCCCTCTGACACTGCGCCGCCGTAATTGAAATGAGCCGAGATCACAATGTGGCAGAGAAGAGACTATCCGACATGAATTATTCAGACCGCTGCACCTTGCAAGGAATGTTTGCGAGGTAAAGCTGATGGATGGAGATCACATGGACCGGGATGGAAGGGTCTGTGCAGAGGGAGATTGTGGGCTGAATTCAGAATGAGCTCATACGTATTCAGGGAGACTCTGGGAGAAGTGTCAAGGTCTGTTATTTCTGTGTGTGTGCTTTGGAGGATTTGTGGGGACACAAGATGGGGAATAAAAGTTATCGTTCGTACTTACAAATCAAATTATTATGTTTTTATGGGTGGGAAGGCAACAAAGTTTTAAAAGGACACATGAGGCAATTTACGGAAATGCTTTCTTGCAACAGACTAACAATTTTGATAAGAGAAGATAAACTTTATTGTCCGTCACAATGCAACAGAATTCTTGTGAGGGCACAACATCAAACAAACCATGTATGTTTGAAACACACACACACACACGTAAAAAAGGACTAACACTGTTAAACCTATGGTTGACAATTACAATACAATTGATAATAACAGTCCATTATGAATTGGCATCTTTCTCCTTCTGTCTCTAGTTTTCTGCACATTTGTCTTCTTCCTCTAGGTCGACAATAACAGGCTACAGTAGAACATATCGAGGAGACCTTTGAGGGAAAATTCAGCTCTTCTGAACACTTCATTGTTTTCTTATTTCACTCTTTGACCTTCAGTCACTCTGACCTTAGCCCCCTGTAGGCAAGATCTGAAAGTTATGAAATGAGGATAATAAAATGATGAAATCCTCTCATTCCCTCTTCTTCTATAGCGGCAGCAGTTCAATCGTTTAACAAGGTGTTTTCTCTGGAGGACACTGTTCTTCTCTTTGTGGCAAAAAGATGCAGTTGATTCATATGTATATTTGCAGTATATTAATATCTGAATTACCAATCTTCAAATGTTAATGTACAGCATCCCAAATGTGCTTTCAAGGGCTAATGATGTTCAATTTACATTTCAGGCGAGACTCTGCTGCTTATGTATTTAAAGTTGTTTAGAAAACCACTGGAGCAACACCTAAAACATGGTCATTATGGTAATGTGTGATAATAATGTTATTACAATGTCACACCACTAGCACTATAGCACCATCCCGCAGTTAGCGCTGCCGCTTCGCAGCATGAAGCGAGAGGGATTTGGGTTGAAACCCTTCGGCCAGCTCGGGCCCTTCTTAGTGGAGTTTGTGTTTGTTCTCATGTTCTCCCTTTGTCACTGGTTCCTCTGGCTTCCTCCCACAGTTGGGTTCATTGGGGACATTGTTACCCGTAGATGTGAATGGGAGCATGAATGGTTGTCTGTCTCAATGTGTCAGCCCAGTGATTCACTGGCTACCAGTCCGGGGTGTACACCGCCTCTCGCCCAATGTCATCTGGGACCCCTGAGAACTTGTTTAGGAATAGCGGTTACAGAGGGATGGATAATGAGCGAGATGAGAATATCCATACCACTCTTATATTTGTCCGCAAAGTATAAGGCGACATCAGCAACCAGTTAGCCTGTTTGACAAACTATTGTCGTTTAAATGTCCTTTTAAAATTCCCTCTTTCGTGCTTCTCTGGCCTCACCTTAAACACGCTCTCTGTTTTTGCAGGTATGGGACTGCAAGCATTTGTGGAAGCCTTTTTCCATCTGGCAGGTCGCAGGTTCAAATCCCTGCCGCTGAGGGAGCAGGTAGCGTCCCTGCTGGAGCTGTGCGAGGCTCAGCTCGAGTCCCAGACGGGCGGCGAAGAGAGGCGCTCCGTGAGCTGCAGCAGGGCGATGCCGCGAGCCGTCAAGTCTCAGACGCTGGGCCACGCCAACCCTCTGCTCGACTCTCCGGCTCCCCTGCGAAGGGCGTCCAGCCAGGACTACCGGCTGCATCAAAGACTCAAGCCTCGCACGCTCAGGGCCAACGTGGAGAACTGACGAGAAAGGGCTCCAACTAGGCATCCAACTCCCAAACACTGCCTTTAGCCTTCTCACAGGAGCCGGGGGAATCAGATGTCCCTCACTCCTTTGCAGCTTCCACAACAGGAGGAAAATGGGAGAGAAGGAGGCGCTTGACCCCTGCTGGCTGACTTGCAGGAGGACTGTTCTCGGCCTGATTGCTTTTTCTTTAGAGGAGGAAGATGTCCACGGGGGGGGAGGGAGGGTTTGGGGAATAAATAGAACATGAACTATCAGGAGGTTGGTGCATTTCCTCCCCTCCTGGTGTGGTCTTATACGAACAGCGTGGTCCAGTCAGGAGGAAGATATGGCTGCTTTACTATACTTACTGATTCTTCAGGGCAGCTACTTGCTTCTCTTCACCTTTCTCTTCTCGGCAACACACTGAAACCAACTTTCTTTTTTTCAGGAATAACACAAGACGCCATCCGGCTTCCCATTCAATGCAGCAACACGCATCACGCATAAATAAATGAGTGCAAGGGAGTGTCCTCAATGTGTGTATTATATTCTTGAATTTGCACAACTCTTGGATCTATTGCACAGAAATGGATGTGAGGGTAACTGAGCGTTTTGTGGGGGCGTATCGTGTATGTCTGAGTGCGTGTGTACCGTACTGTATTTATTTGTGTTAAGCTCAATGGTGAAAGCCTATTTACAGCCAGCGGCTCAGCTGTGCGTCCCTGCTCCGTGAGCCCATTAGTGATGAGTTAAGTGAATAAGTATTCAAAGGGAAAAGGCCACTCGCGCTCTTTCAGTTCAGTCAGGCTGCCACTCAGAACCTCCAGCTGTCACATTTTAGGACAATTACTTTGAAGCTACACAATTGTCGTTTTTAGATATTTACACTGCAGCTACTCGCTTAACGATGACTTTTACATTGTGTTGTTTGTTTCCTTTACACCAAGATTATTAAACTAATTTGTCACATGCAGACCAATAATCAAGTGCGGTGTGTGACACAAAAAAAACAATCAAACTTATTACTTAACTGCAATGCAGCTCTTTAACACAGACGGTGAACTTATTAACATGTTGAAGATTTCTGCGATACGGACTGTCGGACTAACTCAGTATGCGTTTGTTAACATGAAGTCGATTTACGAGGTTGTTAAGCTCGATCGTACTTATGAATGAAATGTATTGACAGCACTGCAAAAAATAAAAGTCCTCTTGCTCTTTGAACTGAAGGTGTGTGTTGATGTGGTCACTGCTGTTGTGATATTGACCAGCAATTTTTTCAAATACGTTTAACTTTGGCTTTCTTCTTTGTTTCATACACACGATATCTTCTTTAGTGTTCTCTTTCACCAAATATATTTGAGCAAAGCCGCAAAGGCTGGATGAGCTTGTTGCTGTGCAACCTGTATGCACACTATTATTGTGCTACCTCTGAGTGAGATCCCCAATGGACTCATTAAAGGACACCATTTGTCACATCATTAGTGGAGTGTATGTTTTAATGGCAGCTTGTGCTATTTCCATCTCTGTGTTGAAGGAGGCAGACGAGCGTTTTATTTTTCTGCATGTTGGTAGATTTTAGATAATGTTTCACAGCACAAACATCTGCCCACGTTTCCTCGACCTTCCGTTGCAGAGGCTGACGATGCCAGTTGCACCTCTGGTGGTTTTAGTCTTCATAGTTTTGTTGTTGTTGTTGTTGTTGTTGCCCTCTGGTTCAACAGCTGAGGTGGCCATCACCTGTCGGAAAGATTTATGTAACCTTTTAGCTTCCATTGAAATGTTGTGCCGGTTTGCACATGGATACGAATTGAGCACCAAAAAACATTTAGTTTGGCGATGAACACTAAAAAGACAGTCAATAGTAGTGTAACGGATCTTTTTTGACATACTATACTATGACTTTTTTATGATCTTTTTCGACATGTTATGACTTTCGAATGATCCCTTTCAACATGCTATACTATGACTTTTTTTTTTGACACGCTACACTGACTTTTTTTTAGACATGCTACACTGACTTTTTTTTTGACATGCTATACTGACTTTTTTTTTGACATGCTATACTATGACTTTTTTTTTGACATGCTATATTATGACTTTTTTTTTGACATGCTACACTGACTTTTTTTTTTGACATGCTATACTGACTTTTTTTGACACGCTATACTATGACTTTTTTTTTTGACATGCTATACTGACTTTTTTTGACACGCTATACTATGACTTTTTTTTTTGACATGCTATACTGACTTTTTTTTGACATGCTATACTATGACTTTTTTTTTGACATGCTATACTATGACTTTTTTTTTGACATGCTATACTATGACTTTTTTTTTGACATGCTATACTATGACTTTTTTTGACTGAAACATTCAAATCTCATTCCCATACCGGGAGTCAAATCTGGGCCACCTGGGTGAAAAGCTTTTCCCATTTGATAAAACTGTTTAATAATATAAGACTTTAATAAAGCATTTTTCCTGGCTTTGAGCTATATTTAAAAACAAAGTGTGAACATTTTTATATAACAATCAGCTCAATACAGCTATGTGAGAGAGACATTTTGCAACAGCCCCCCCCCTCCCCCACCCCATTTCCAGGCTTTCTCCTATACCCACTGTCGGAAATAACAATCAAGCAGTATGTAGGTCAGGCTCACTGAGGAGTAGGCACTGCTCAAACCGGTCTGTCACATCCCTCCATCACACCCTCCACTCTGCCTTTGGACCTGGAGTCTGAGCATATGGTGTCTCTAGCTGCTCGTCATCTATCTACGCCTGTTGAGTATATAATGAACATGTGATTCATCTCGCACGCACTCAAATTAAGCTTCATTTACATTTCATAATAACAAATTGTCACGGAGAACAATGCGAGCGAGCCGACGAGAGACAGACACGAGACGACACGATTTTAAAATAGCTAAATAAAACTTTAATAGGTCTAGTTGCAAATGTACATAAATTGCACAGCCACATTTTGTCAACACAAATTCCTCTGTACATTATTGTTTTGTCACTGTCGTCAAAGGAAGCAGAATCCAGCAAATACTTTATACTTTCAACATACTTACAAAAGTATTTTCTACAAGATAATAGAAAACATACAACATCTTTTACTTTATTTATAGCTTTATATTTTTGATTGATCTTTTGTCTGACTGGCTTAACTGTTTGGAAAGTGAGCTCATGGTTTTCAGACTTGTAAAAAACTGAGGTGGGAACATGGATGGGATAAACCGACTGGGGGAGCCTCTTCCTCTTTACTTGTTGTCGGCCCTAGATGTGCACATACGTGACAGCCTCATCGGGTAACTTGTATCATTGTAGACCAGTTTAAAAGAAAGACAATGAATCTTTTGATGAACAACTGCCCATTGCTAAATGTTAAAACTACTATTATGCCAACCGTAGTTCACAAGAGCACAACAGCAAACAATAGCTTGGTAAAAGCTATTCTTTTTAAAGAAATTAATGTATTATGTCTCTGTCAAAAGTTACATTGTCTCACTTGAATCCCTGCAGTTATACAATATTGTTTAAGGACCGATATGATGAGGAGGAAAGTCCTACATCTCTCTTTTCTTTCTGCAACACGATTCTCCAGTCTGAGGCAGAGACCGTATACAGTCTGTGGTCTGAGGCTATTCCTATCTATTCAAGCAGGAACAAGTTAAACAGTTCTGTTTATCCGACACAACCATTTGTGAAAGAGCAATACCAAAAGTCCCTTTCTTCAGTTTCGAACTTTGCCACATTTTTAAACACCTGAAACAGGTGCTGTGCTGAAAAGAAGAAGCTCATTATGAACACCAACCACTGAACGTAAAAGTGCAAAGAGCTAGACTGAAGGGAAACGCGGGATTGTGTGGCCTCCTCCACAACTTCCCAACTCCTACTTAATCAGTTTTTTTTTTGGCTCGTGATATTACACTCTAAACACAAAAACAATAGCGTTAACCGGGAGAACACTGAAAGGTTAATTTAATTGTATAGTTCTACCCAATGAGGACAGATGACTGACTGAGCTATTCTGTATTTACAATATCCATAATGATACAGCAGAGGTTGAGCACAAGATACATTTACAAAAAGCTCTGTTAACATTAGGTAAAAATAGTGTGAGCATTTTATTTACACGTTCCCAGGCCGTCCAGCCTCTTGATGCACTCGGTTATCATATATTTACTGTATATGTCTGCAGCAAAGCATTCATCATCGTCATCATCACCTTGGAATCGGAAACTAAAGAAAACAAATAGTGTTTAAAGACACGACCGTTGGCTCTAGAGGGAGGATGAAGCATGCAGAGCCTCACACTGGATGTGTACAGTCTGTTACAGGTAAGAAAAAAATGAATACAAAAATATACAAAATACAGATGCTGAGATGGTGTGAGAGCAATGAGAGCAATGCGAGGGGAGAGTAGACGGACCAAACCCCATGTTAAGACCAACTGTGAGTCAGCAGCTTCACATTCGGGAAGAACGAGGGATGAAGGTGAGTAAAAGAAAAGAGAGGAGAGAGATGATGCCACTAGGATTAATAGAGTCACAGTTTGGATGCAGCATACTTCATTACCACTGACAAACAAAGCAGTTAAGAGAGAAAATGTTGTAACTAAGGAGGCCATCTTTACAACGGCTCACCAGTCCAGTGTACAGGATGAGTGAGAGTGTCTGAACACATGTCTCTCAATAACTATTGTGCTACTAGAGTGAGAAGATCACACACACACACGCGCACACACACACACACATGACTCAAACTATAATTGTAAATCTGGGTTTGACTGATCTGTGTCTTTCGGGAGCAATGATAAGCACCAGAAGAAGAAGTGATCACTGTGCAAGCTATGCCGCAGCTGTTAGAACTACTGTACAGACATTTTCTCTCTAATGTAGTGCATACTGCATGTAAAGGGTTAAGCATGGTGGAGATTTGAAATGGGTGACTGAGACGCTGGTGCTGATCACTGCTCGGTGCGATCGACTCCTCCAGGGCTCTAAAGCAAGCTACACACCACAGTCTTTCATCACGAGAGAAGAAAAATAAAACTAGATCTCACTCCTAAATAAAGGGCTGCTTTTATATTTGAGATTATCAAATATAGATATGTGTGTGTATACTCTATCGAAGAAAAGAAATGCATACATCTATATTAAATTTCATTAATATAGTATCACGTAGAATTCATTTACTTTAGTGTTCATAATACATTTATGTGTGTATAATTTTATGTTCCTATCCTTTACAAATCCACAGTTTAAGTTGTGCCTTTTTTTTTTTTTTGCAGAAATAGGGGAGCTGTGGGATAAAGTCGAGGTGTGTTCCTTACTTATTAAGGCGTTTCATGTACCAATAGCGTCTCACAAAGTGCACTACATAGGGATGGAGGGGAGGGGAGGGGGGGAGCGCATCGGGAACACACCCAAGAAGTCAAAAGGGACATAAAGATAATTTGGGACAAAAAATATCTATATTCTTTAGCTCCTATTTGGTTCTTTATAAACTATGACTTTGAAATAAAGCAAAGTAATCCTCTCAAGAGGATAATCCTCAATGCGCGTGATTGTTGTTTAAGTGGGTCCGCTTGGTCGTCGAGAGGGAGAAGAATAAAGTGAGAGAGGAGGAGAGGAGGGTTGCTAGAGTGACCGTGTCTGCCGGTTGTCACTGTGTGTGGTTATATAGTGGTTTGTCCCAGGCGTGGGCGGGGACTTCAATTGTCCCAGCGACTGCATACATACACGGGCAAAGAGTATGACTGATGGACAGCTTTAAGTCT
The DNA here is from genome assembly GCF_004355925.1 of Anarrhichthys ocellatus. NCBI lineage: Eukaryota > Metazoa > Chordata > Actinopteri > Perciformes > Anarhichadidae > Anarrhichthys > Anarrhichthys ocellatus. The sequence goes on from NW_022280053.1 coordinate 1,844,721, forward strand.
CATATGTACAAGCTCTGCCCCGCCTCCTCTGGCCGTCTCCCTTGTAACGAAGGCCGTCTGGTGATCTTGCTCTCTTGGGGGTGTTTCTGTCTGTCACGCTTAAGTCCCGCCTCTTCCGGTTGGCCCGCTCACTCCCGCACTGGTGTCCAAAAAGGTTGAAATGTCTTCCAAAAGTACTATGTTCGCTTTTTAAAAAGCGCACGCGCACCCTCGCGGTCTCTCAAACAGGCATGCAGCCGTGCATGCACGTGAACGTCCTCTCTCTGAATAACTGTACACACGCAGGCACTCAATCACTCGGGGGGGGGGGGGGGGGGCAGAGTAGCCTAACAATTGCTGCTGTTTCTGAACTCCCCGTTTTCGGTTATCTGCAGTTTGGTGGGGTTGGTGGGTGAGATGCCGTTGCGGGTCTGCATGCTGTAGCGCTCCTTCAGCTGGGTCAGAGCGCTCATCAGACGGGCGTTGGCTGCATCCAAAGATGCTATGCGCTTCTCCTGCACACACACACACACACATGAATACAGTCAGAGAAACGTAGTGCAGAATCTATATTTAGACGAGCCACAGTGATCTGTTTCTCTTCATCATGCAAGACCATATTTGTATTCTTATCCTAAAACCTTACTTTTTTTTCAGTGAGGCTTGTTTGTACAAGTTGGATTTACAAAAAACATTTTAACGGCAAAAACTTGTTTTAAATTGCTTTTTTCAACCTGAATTCCTCACCTGTTCTTGAGGAGAGGACTTAGCATTTCCGTTAACATTGTCAACCCCCCGAATGACCTTGTAAGGCTACGTGACATCATTCAAAAAAATGTTACCAAGAAGTAAAAAGAAGCATATCGCACCGCATAGCTTCAAGTCCTGCTGTCGGAAATCAGCAGATTAAACGGTACGAATTTATCAGTGTCGCTTTCCTGTTAAGGAACCCGCAAAATGAGAAAATATTACAGATATCAACGCTGTGTCATAGCAGTGTGATGACAATAGTGAAAAGGGAATGATTTGACATTAAGTTAGATGCCAAAAAGGTCCTGCGTAAGAAAAGACAACCATGATTTTAGTCTATATTATAGTACAGTAGGTGACGTTATGTGTTCCTTGGACAGCAAAACCAAAGAAAAGAAAAGACCCCGATGCTGCTGGAAGACTAAGAAATGTCTATATAATACGTTTTCACACAAAAATACCAGTGGCAAAATATAGGAGATAAAAATTGCATGATGAAGCAAATCGCACTGAAATTATGAACATTATTTTATTATTTCAATTAAACCTGGAAAAGATTTACTATCCATATTAACTCAGATGATTTTAATTCATAAGTCAAATAAGTGTTTTACAAAAGTCACCTGTACATGACTCGGCTGGTCCTAAATTTCCGTTCCAAAGAGAACATTCAAAGTGCGAGAAGTTGCAAGAAATTAACGGGCCATTTGAAAGCTGTTTGTATGAATGCTTCTTGCACGAGGCTCACTGTGTTAATTATATAATGTTGGCAGCGCTGAGCAGCACAGAAGCAAACCTCCCTCCCCGTCTTCATAATGAGATTTCTGTTTTTTTCATTCTCTCTGCCTGTTTACTGAAAGCGACGACGTATTGCCTGACTGTGGCGTGTTTGTTTGCAGATGCAAAGCCTCATTAATTAAGGCATGAGGGAGATTAATCACCTATGCATGTACGTGCCTGGGTTTGTGCAAATGTCATGTTGCAGCATAGCTGTGTTTGCCCCCCCCCATTCTCTTGTAAAATCACTTTGACATTAATCTCCAAAGACGCACACGGCGTCATTGTGTGTTTGTATGCATATAATGTACACTTTCTCCAGGCTATAGAAGAAATGGTATCCACAAATACTCACACACTCATTCTCTGCTTAATTTATAATTATTCTCAACATTCACAATTCCTTGCAGGCGAGCCCTCTAAAGCAACAACTCTTCTTTTCTCAGACGGATTTTAAACACAGTTTTATATGAAGAAGAACCACATGGATTATAGAAGAGCTGCATGTCAACAGAAAACTAGATAAGACATTTGTAAATGTATGTTTTATAAGAGAAAGAGTGGGAGGGAGCTGGGAAATTCTGCTCAGCCATTCAAGCTTGTCAATGCCAGAGCTGAGACTGCCATGAATTAAACATCTCTTTGACCCTTTGTTTCCTCAAGCAGAGGATGCAAGTGACAGCAAATACAAATTTGAAACGCACAGACAAAGAGCATCTACAGAACCGTACAAAAGGCACAATGGGCGCTAGATACTTGCCGTAAATGTATTGCAAATGTGACAGAGCAAACTGACCTGTGCGTCAATGATCTTCTGTTTAGAGTCCACCACCGCCTGCATGTCTGAGTGATCCTTCTTAAGCTCCTCCTCCACCGACATCAACCTGCAAACAGGACCACTCTAATCAAAATCTGAAGAACAAGAGCACAAAGCTGACGTAACGGTTTCTTCTCCTTCCCCCTACCTGCTGATGATGCCCTTCATCTGGAGGTCCTTGTCGTCCTGCTGTCTGCGCAGGCGCTCCTCCGACTCCTCCAGCCTGGCCTGGTACTCCATCAGCACCTTCTGGGCCTGATCGTCCTGACCCTTCAGACGGCCCTCGTACTCTTCCAGCTTCTGCACCGACGACCGCAGCTTCTCCTGCAGCATTGCGATCTCCTGCTGATACTGAACAGGGAAGCAGAGAGATGAGGAGATTCTCATCGTCGCCGATGTCGTTATCATCATGAACATCATAATCATCAACCCTATCAGCAGGGTCCCCTTCTTCATTACCGTCCCTGACAAGAACAGAAAAGAAATCTCTCAATCAGGCCTGAGATTAGGTCCTGTTGTTCCTGAGAGAGAATCATCTCGGTCTAGAATATAGAAGGGAATCACACGGTTCATTTACAAGCCATTTTCATTATTGCACTTTCATACTAGACCTGTATAGCTGCCCTAAAAATAACATTATTTTTCTTTCCAATCAAACATTTCTACTAACAAGGTGAAGCTTTCATCAACACGAGCAACGCTTTCATTGCAAATCATGAATCGAAAACAGTGTCAGATTCAGATGTTTCCTGTGTCAGACCTCTGGCTTGGTTAAAAAAAGGTTAAACTGGTAAAAAACAGAGGGAGAAAGAAAAGAGAGGAAGTTTAGAATGAAAGAGGAGGTGAGAAGGGAGGGATGTAACCAGTGAAGTCAGACTCTAATCTGTGAAATAAACCCTGAGAATCTCTCCCTGACCTCTCGCTGGACCGAAGAGAGGCTTTCGCAGGAGTTTTCTTCAGGCGTCGGGGGAAACTAATGTAGTAATCGAATCTCTTCTGGATAGAAAAACACAATTCTTATAGCGGTGAGGGATGCTGTGATCAGTCAGCGTGTCACTAGAAGACCATTGAGAACAGGAGCCTGCAGCCATGCTAGCAGCTCTGTGTGGCTGTGCTAAAGCAGAGTGGTGCTTTGTGCTAAATGCTAACATCAGCATGCTCACAACGACAATGTTAACAATGTTCAGCACATTTTTGTTTCGTGTGAGCATGCTGATTAACACCAAATACAAAGTGCAGCTGAGTGTAATGCCGTTAGTTTTGCAGGACACAAAGTGTAGCATCAATTTGACCTGATGATGGCGCTTTTGAGAATGGCCAAAATCTCAAAGGGACGTCAATGGCTGTACTAACTTTCATGACATCACGCTGCCAGCATGACTAACAGGTGTAAACAGATCATTATCTTGTCTTCTCATTATGCTTCGTCCTGACTGATGTTTGTTGGTCTTTCTGGCTGATAATATCTAGTGGACCCTGTCAATAGCCTCCTTTATCAAAGCCCTAACACAAATCAAAATAAAAGTATTAATCAGTAGTATTCACATAACATTTTAGACCTAAGAATTACAGCCTAAATAAAAACAACAACAATAAACGAGCAGTTTATCTGTGTGATAAATCTGAACTGGGTCCAGCTTATTGTTCAGTGATGACTGATGGAGAACCCTGTGAAAGACAAACTATCAGAGCACCCTGAGTTATCAGATTCAATCACACACACAGCGAGGATGCTGCTGGGTTCATCCATCTTTCATTGTCACTCTCCTGCTCACCACGAGGACATTTTCCCCATCAGCCCGCTCTTCCCAGGAGGAATGGCGACCTCATATAAATGTATTATCGGTTCTTCTACCCTTTTTCTTAACTCCGCTCTCCATCTCTAATAACGCCTCTTCTCTTGTCACTAGATCCCTTGAGAATTAAAGGACATCTACGGTGTTCGGAACAGCCTTCGTCCTGCACCGCTCTCTCACATACGCACAATACTGCTCTGTAACCCTGATATGTCTTTCCCTGTGCCAGATGGCGGCCTGCAGGAGAAAGCCGGCCCTCCAACTTTCATAGTTCATATTAAAAACGATTCACTGTAGATCATTTAAATACAAGTCTAATTCAAAACCCCAACCCCAATGGCAGAACCCTGCTCTTTGTATACATTTGCAATAAAGAATGAAAAAAAATAAATCTCACATCCTTCCAGAAGAATGACATTAATAATCCTTGACTGGATGCAGAGTCAGACATCAAGATAAAAAATAAAAAAATGCACGCCCCAACAATTTTGCCTTCCTGTGTTTCACATTCATTATGCAATGAAACACTTGCTCTGATTCATTCAGTGGCATCCAACTGGAAAATAACAAATAGGATTTCTTGTTTTTATTCTAGTAAATGCAAATAGTATGATATATTATTGCACTTGTGTTCATCAAAATGATCAAACAATTGGAATTTCTATTTTGCTTTCTGCTCCTCCTGCAAGACAACTGCCCTAGTTTGCTACAGATCACTGGATATATATACAGTGTATGTAAATGGATGTGAAAGCTTAAAATGGCTACCGTATGGCCTGTGTTGGTAAGACTGTATGGACCATTAGCTGCAGCCTGTGTCTCAGCTGCTGTGCGAGATGTACTGTTTTCCAATCCTTCTCTTGTTGCTGCTCGGCTATTTTAGGGCGGCTGCTGGCTTCTTTGTTAAGACTGAAGTTATTGCCTTCTTTGGTTGCTCTCCCTGCCTGGGCTGCTGGCTCCCATAAAGTATGAGCTATGTTAGGATGACAGGTTTGTATTCATTATGGATGGGAAAAAAAAAATATGGGGGAAGCATGTGGCAGCCAATCAAAGCATGGAAGCAAAGCTGAGGGTGAACGGTTGTAAAGGAGAAAAGAAGCAGGAACACAGGCAGAGGAAGCAGCAGAAGGAACTCTCTCTGTCTCCATCTCTCACATAGATGCAAGCGCACACAAGCTCCAACATGTCTGTGTGAATGTACTGCATGCGCATACACACACATACACACACCTGCTTTGGTCTTTAGGTTCATTCCAAAGATGGCAAGAAAGACGAGCGAACGTTGTGAGGGTTGAGAGTTGTTATTCAAGGCCCAGGGACATTTTTATATGAAGTAAAGAGGTTAAAGCTGGTCTCACTAAACTAAGTCTCACTGCGCACTATATTACCAGAGTTTATGCTCTCATGTAGGAGAAAAGTGACAATACAGGAAGTGTATCGTTTGCTAAGTCGTGCATATGTAATGATTAGTGGATTAATTGATAGAGAGCTGCAATTATCGATATTTTTCATGTAAAAACATTCCAGCTCACGTGAGAATTGGATGCTTTTCATGTGATTTATGATACTACTTGGGGAAATAATGATGGGTATATATCGCAATGTTTCGGACATTCTATAGACCAATAGTTACCAAGAAAATAATCAGCAGATTAATCAATGATGAAAATGATCCTCGTCCTGATATTCAATATCGGCACCTGCTTACACCCACACTGGTATTCTTGCCAACTGTATGTATTCAGCAGTTATTTGAACTGTAGTAGCTACTTTCTGCCATTATTGCTGTTGCTGTGACTTTGCTGCAGTTGATAGCCACGACCGGGTTCACTGCAGGCTGTGAAAATGGCAAAAAAATACACATCCTAGAAAAAAATAGCCTGAACATCACGGGAAAGCCAATTACAGGAAAATGGGGGAGATTGAGGCATTATGGGGTCACATGCAGAGCCAGACGGATGCACAATATATCCTATTTACCTCAATTTATGTTATAAATGTGGATATTATGACTTTAAGTGACAATTTGGGTATGTCTAAGGGACCTCGGGCTTAGAGGAAAGGCAGAGTGGGAATAAATCCAGCAGACAATTAAGTGTAGGAGGGGTGTTTGACGGAGGGAGGTGTATGCGGGAACTAGTGATGGGTAGAGAGAGGAAGGATAGTTAAGTGGGAGCATCAGGGCTGAAGGTTGAGGTGGATTGTGAAAGGAGGTGTTGGTAAAGGTCAGAGGTTGGATGAAGAGGCAGGTTACCTTCTCCACCTGAGTCAGATCCTCTCTGTTTCTCAGTGACTCGGGCTCCATCCCCTCATGGTCTAAATACTGCACATTCATATTCAATAGCCAGGCTGCTGTGCGGTCCAGCGCACTGGGGTTCACTGGGGAGGGGGCCTAGTGAACACAACACACACACACACACACACACACACACACACACACACACACACACAAACAAACACACACACACACACATGAGCCGAGTGCAAGTGGCAGGGAGGGGAAGGGGGGCAGGTTGCAATAACAGCACAGAAACAACAGAAATAAGCTTGAAATGCACCAAATCATCTGGACTGAAAGCAGCAGGTGGAATGGATACACACCCCTGTGTCTTCAAGCTCACACACACACACAGCAGAGCACACACCTCAAAGCACTGATTTACACACGTGCGAGTGTGTACACCTAGAGTGTCGCACTAGCACCACGGAAGGTAATTACGGTAAGATTGAATGGGAGGAATTGAAATTAGCCTGGAGGCACTTAAGGTGTGTGTGTGGGTGTGTGTGTGTTTCTATCTGCCAGTTATCTGATGGACAGATGAGTAGAGAGGTTGGCCGTGGGCTGTTACAGTACATGAGAGGAAATGTAGGACGCTTTTAAAGTCCAGCACACTCATGAGCATTGAGGGCTTTTGGAAATCGCTGAAATATCAGAACATGAATATTTAAAAATAGAAAAAGTAAAAAACTTTTGTGTCAGTCGACAGATGAGATGTATCAGAACTTGACTACGTTGTTGGCTTCATTCAATCCAGGCAGATTGAATGAAGATCTAACTCTACATTCACTTTTAATCAGTATAAATTATTTAATATTTTGCATATGTCACACATGAAGGAAATTCAACTTAAAGCCACTATGCAGGATTGAAAAATGTCAGACTTCTGGCATACTCCAGTTTAGCATGTAGCATGCTAAAATGAGCTAATTATCATTATATATAATACACTGATGGGAATGTCCTTTTTGCAGGTATTTGGTCATGAATCAAAGTATTGGAGAAATTTACAAATTGACCCGATGATCTCGCTTGACCACCAGAGTTAAGAAATTTCACCACCGGGAACACAAATGTCTGTACAAGCTTTCATGGCAATCCATTCATCAGCTGTCGAAACAAAACCACAGATTTCAACCTCACGGTGGCACAAGAGGCAAAGTCAGGGGATCACCAGAGTCAGCAGGATTCATCATCTGGAAACCATGAACGTTACCCAATCCATGTAGTACATGTCGACACATTTGACCTGCTGATGGTGCTGATGGGGAAGAAGTCACTGGATCACAAAAACTGTTTGGATGCATGTTGTAGGGACCATTCACGTGTAAAATCTCATGGCAATCCATTTAATAGTTTCATTTTGACCGACATTACCATCCAAAAGAATCATTTTAAAGATGAATCTACACATAGTGGCTTTAAGGTCCTGGAGGTTTGCTGCTTCAACCGCTGAAAATAAATGTGTGTGCCGAGTTCCCCTAACAAGCAAATTAAATTAAGCTTTGGTTCTATCAGTAAGCCAGTCGATCTAAAAGCATTCCTGTAATATTCCACAGAGAGGAGAGCAAAGCATTGTGGTTAATATGCAGATATCCTGCCCTTCAGCCAGTTACCAAGGGCAACCATTCACCGGTGTTTTTAATCACAGCCTATATTCCTCACCTGCCAATGTTGAACATAGACTTACCAGTGAAGGCATTGAAGAAATGGAAACTTCCCACTGTGACGACACGCTAACCGAGCAGTATACTGTATCTGTTTGTACCCGTGAGGTCTGAGTGTGATGTTTGTGTGAGCACAGACATCGCTAGTTAATAGGATGCTAATTGTGCCTCCACCACCCTCCTCCTCAGCCCATTAAACCTGACCAGTAAAACAGTGGTGAAGTGATCTGCTGCCTGTATGCAAATTGCTGTTATTACACGCACAGTGACTGTAGTTCATTAGGGCACAATGTGCCGGGTGTCAGTGCTGAGGCCACCCACACAGCCTTTCTCAACATATGGGCGTTTTGTACAATGGCCTAATGAATATCATCCTCATTTATTCTACTGTGGGTTGAAAATGTGTACACTACAGAGTGAGTCCCGTACCTGTTTGTGCTGAGCCCTCTGCTTGGTCTCAGGACTGTCCCCTTTGGAGGAAGAGGACTGCTGTCGCAACCGCGCGCCGCTGCCAGGCCAGTCGGGTGACGATGTCATCATGTTGCCAGAGGAGGGTCGGGGGTAGGGTCCGCTGTTGAGCAGATTTGGGGGTGTGCGGCCCCGGGTAATGCTCTGAGGCGGAGGTTGGTCTATCCTCCGCTGGGGGCCGGCACTGTTCTGTCTGGGGACGGTGGGCTGGTGCTGTGTTTCTGTGAGGGACAGCTGTCGGCGGTTGAACTCCCCCGAACGCCTGGTGTACTCGTCCCCGCTGCTCCCGCCACCTCCGCCTCCTCCTCCTCCACCTCCTCCTCCTCCGCCGTGGTTCAAGAAGGCATGCTTCCCTCCTGCTGGTCCATCCTCGTTGTTGCTATGGGAACTGACAGAACTGTGGCACTCCGAGCCTGAGTCGGTCATTCCGCGAGGGGACACGGGCAGGCAGGCCGCCATCTGGTAGACTGGGTTTTGGAAGGACAGGGGGGCTAGTAGCTGGGCGGGTCGGCCCGGGGTGCTGTCTGTGGTCAGGGTCGGAGGGGTCTGGCCTGGCCTCCTCAGAGTAGGACCTCCAGGGATGTTGCCCTGTGGGACTCTGGCTGACCACCCTCCCCCAAGGATTGGGCCTTCACCCAGGGTGTCTGAGGAGCTTGGACCCGGGCCACCTTCCAGACTGCGGGGGTCCTGGAGGTCCACCATGGACAGACTCTTGCTGCCATTGGCCATGCCCAGGTCAGGTTCATTGGTCTCAGAGTAACTTGAACTGCGTGCTGGGGAAGGCTGGATCCCTGAGCTCCTTGTCACAAAGAATAGGTCCTTATTTTCCGGGGTAGGGGAGGGCAACCTGGTGAAGTCAACTAACCTGAAAGAGACGGAACAAAAAATACGGTGAATCTGGCGTTCATTTTAAAACCTCAGCCAATTGAGTTCAGTCACAATTGATAACTTTGAGCTGTGGACCCCCAAAAAATGTTTTTCTGTAGATTATTACAGCTGCCGGTGGCATAACACACGCTACTTATTACTTTTGTTTTTTTGCCATTGTTTTGGAAAGGTGGTGGATTTCTTTTTTTTTGACAATCAGTAGTGGGTTTAGAGTTACAAAAGGTTGAGAACATCTACTTTAAACAGCACAACTGACTGTCAGCTAAACATTAGCCACCGTAAGCTACTGGTCACAACAGACCTTGTGATGCTGTAGCAGCAAAAGCCTTAAGTTTAGCATTTAGCTCAAAGGCTAACTTATTGTAACAGTAGCACAAGTGGATTAGAGTCATCTGGCCGGTTTTTGAAGATGTGTGGCTTCTGCACTCGTTTGCTTTGTCCCTCGTCCCCTTACCTTCCCCTTCTTCCCTCCCTTCAGCCGGCAGATGGAGGCTTTATTGCCAGAAGACGATTACCTTGACAGACGTGATTTATCTTCCAATAATCTCTAACATTCACATCACGCTCATCTCCTCCCTCTTTCTGTGTCCTTCTCCCTTTGTTCCATTACCCTTCCGTCCCAACTTCGCCTTTTTTTTTTTTTATTCTGCTCAATTTCTTCCCTCTCTCTCATCCTTGGCACCGTCTCCTTTCCTTTCTCCTACTTTTCGTGTCACCGGTTGGTGGATGAGAAGCAATTAGGTGAGAACCGTGAGCTCATTCAAATGCTGTTACGGTCCCACAGTTTGCTGACGAGGGGCCACCACAGAAGCACATAAGTTAATACGTGAGCAAACAGTTACTGTGATAAAGTAGAGGGTAGGCTTTAACATCAGGTCATATAGGGACATCACTTCATTAGTTCTATTGATCCTTGGACCCTAATTACCATAATGATACCAGCTGTCTGACTCTCATCCTGTTCTGTATGATCTCATCTGCTCTGTTGTTGTGTTTGCGTCTGGCTATTACTCAAATATCTCTCCTCCTGCGGGTCCCTGGGCCTTCATGTTAATCTCTGTGAGTGTCACCTTGCCATTGTTGTGCCAGGGAGTAAGAGGACAGGAGATAAGCGCGATAAGGCGCAGTCAGAGTGTGTATTCATCCACAGGAGAGTAAACGAGGCTTCATCTGGCTGATGTAAACAAGCAGGGGTGACACTCTCACCGTGTCACGGCCTCAGCTGCCAAACATTAACACTCAGACGAACTGGTAGTTTGAGAACAGAATCTATTGTGGGGGGGCCATGTTTTCACTAGGCACTGGGATTTATTGGTAACTGACCTTCTAAAAACTGGTGAGCCTGTTCCAAAGGTTGCAAGTTTATTAACTTTCGGAGAATAGCTGCCCTTTTTTTCATTTGTTTGTTCAGGAATAGAAGCACTGCTGAATGCTTTTTCAAGTGCTTTGGTATAAATAAGGACTGCTTTCTGTTTGTACAAGGAGTCATTTATCTATTGCACTTCAAAGACTTAAATGAGGCTTTATATATATATATATATATATATATATATATAGATACTGTATATATATATGTGCAGAGGAGTTTAAATATATTAATCCTCCTATATTTAGGGTTTGCACAATTATGGCTTGGTATCCATGCCAGCAGCTGCAGCACCAATATAAAATAGCTGTCAGTTGCCTTTTCTGTGCTACTCACCTTACTTTCCAATATAGATAAATAGAAAATAGTCAGCTCAATCTTTGACACCCCCAGAAAAGTTTCAATCTGGTCCTAGATGTTTATTATCTTGGAATCTTCCGATTCCCAGATCTTGACTATCTCTTACCCTGATAGCTCATTGTCTATGACCATCTTCTGCAGGCCGGTGGAGATGCTGCAGCCCGCCTCAGCGGGAGGCGAGGCCATGTGCTCCGAGGACTGTCCGGGTGACATCGTGACGCAGGACGGGTTAGACAGAGCCGTGTTCACCTCCCGCAGGATCCTGGGCAGAGGACCCAGCTTGGATGCTGCACTCTGCGAGGAAAGAGACAAAATTATGTTTTTAAGCTAAATCAAATATTACTCTGGACCACTTCAGTCGGGGGCATTCATTTGAATGGTTTTGCAGAATTTGATATTTGCATATTTGTTAGACCTAGTTATTTTCCCTACGCCATGCAATCAACTCTCTTATTCAGACAACATGCTGAATAATGGATCAGGCCGGCCAGTCTGATGGACTCAACCAGACTCACTGTGATTCCTGAATTATTGAAAGACAAGGTTTCAGAGAACTGGATGCTCCTCAAATCTGCCCTTTATCTAATTATTACCAGCTTCCCATCTGCTACCAGAGCTAATGTAAACGTCCTTGTGAATCCATTAATATGCCTCACCCAGCCTCTGACTTCTCAGAGTTCTCCCCTTGTGCTCTGTTTATGTAATGCAATCATGAATTATTGATTGATGTACGATAAACATCCTAATGTAGTCTAAGCATGATTCAAGTCCTCAAGCTTGTGATTGAAGACCTTTGGAACTTCTGTAAATTGAATCCAATAATTTATTTATGCAGAATATCTATATATCTCTATTTATTTAGAAACTAATGCATTATAATTTCCAGTATAATAATAATAATAATATGGAATGTGGAATAGTGTATCCTGCAAACCCTGGTGATGGCTTTGCTTTGTGCTGAAATGATAGAATAGTATTTTGCCATCTTCAGTACCTGGTCCATCTGGGACACCACCTCAGAGAGGAGGGAGTGCAGGGTGGAGAGTTCCCTGCCGAGGTCGATGTACCCCTCGAAGCCTGCCGTGTTGGAGATCGTCTCCGGGTTCGAGATTTCGAGCAGGAAGCGCTGCATATTGGTCCACTCGTGCTCCAGGAACTGGTTCATGAAGGACATGTACTCTTCCTTGTTACCAAATCTGACGGCAAACAGGGACAGGAAAGGGAAACCGGGACAAAGAGCAATGCGGAAATGTTATTTTAGTAATTTCCACAATCTTTCTGCTAAAAAGATGGGCATATGTTCATGGTTCCTTCATCCAAACAAACTCCTTACAACAAACACACACACACACACACACACACACTCACTTGGTGAAGTTTGCCAGGTTCTGCGTGACTTTAGCGATGAGCGTGAGCGTGCGTGCCGTGCGGTCGTCTGGATACTCCTGCATCAAGTTGAAAAGCGATGGGGACATGATGGCCGGACAGAGAAAGCGCAGGAACAAGGAAGCGCTGATCAAACGCTCACTGATGTCCGGTCGACCCCGGTTGCTGCATTCCTGCCGCCATGACGCAAAGACCTCTTTCAGTTCTCGTGGAAAGACGCTGTAGAGAAAGAGAGACAGAAGTCACGTTTAAAGAGCGGACTAAAAGTGAGCTTTACCTCGTTCAACATGAATGAGTAGAAATCTAAGGTTCTTTAACAACGAGTAGAGAAAGGTGGGTCGCATTAATCAGTTTTTGGCACATTTCCTGTTCTCCTGTTTCACTTTCAGTCCTACTTCGAGACGTAAGAATAAAATGAATTCATCAAATTTTGCACGACTTAAAAAGGCTGTTAATTTCAGAGCGCTCAAGAGCTCTCCTCAGTTGGTTCAGGATATATCCTGGAGGACTGCACTGCAGAAATAGAGATGAGCACATGCTGTACCTTCTGAGTGAAGCTTTGAGAGTGATTGTAAAAAGACTGGTCATGATGAATAACATCACTCGCTGAAGCCATCAGCGTTTAGCATATTATTTGCATCTGATTTGAACATTTGATAGGACTTTTCTCTCTCTCTCTCTCTCTCTTGTTTTTTGTATTCGTCATGGGTGAGAACAGAACAACAAGTAGGAAGCTGTTACTGATTTGATTGCAATCACTTTCCATCCATCATGTGGCACTAAATTATCATTGTGCTGAATTTGTTTGCAACTCCTGTTTGGTTTCTTTTGTTTCCATTTCAGCATCATGTATCCCCATATATACACAAAACTGGAGATATTGAAGATTTTTAAACAAATAAAAGGAACTTCTTGAAATTAAATCCTGGTCTCAGATTGGAGTGAACATGTGATCCCCTGAGAGCTGCTCTGAAAGGTTACTCCTACACTTTGCTGTAAGTAGGAGGAAGCTGCTGGATAAATGTGTCTTTTGTTTGACTTTTAGTGAAGTTTTACTGCAAAGTTGGCTCCGTAGAGCATATCTCACATATCCAAGTTTTGAACAACAGATGTCTTTGAAAACTGACAACTGCTGCGAACTGGCACGCAACCTGATGAAAGACCCCTTCAATGGCATTGTTTTATTGTTATCAAGTCTGTTTACAAGAGACAATTCATGGGATAAGGGATTTCTAAAATTAAACATGTAATAAAGCAGAATGCACATTCAATATGGTGAAGTATGGATATTGTTAAGAGGTACAGTGTGTGCCATTAGACACTCCTTGTCTTGACTAGTACGTGCTCCGGTATTCACCAGTACGAGTTGATGATTTTGCAGAAGGCCAGCTCACAGCACATCTTCAGGTTGCTCTGGTGTTCGTGCAGGTCACCTGAGGAGCACCTGGACGGATCCACCTCACAGTTCTCATCTGACTCGTACAGAGCCTTAATGAACTCACCTGAAATAAAAATGAAAACACTTCAGGAAATGAAGGAACAAATGGGCTTCTGTAGACGTCTGTGATAGAGCTGCTGTGGGAGTAACTTGTCTTGTTTGCGCTGGTGATTTGAAGTGCTTTTTTTAGTACTGCTGAGCTGAGCAACAGGAGGAAGAATATGACGTCGAAGCTACAGGGAACAGAGTTTGGTATCGTCCTTGAGATTTTAGTAAGCTGAACCATGAACTAAAACAATTAAGACAAAGACCGACAGACCTTGAAGAGTCATATAAGCCAAACAAGGTTACACTCACAAAAAAGAGGAATGAAAACATGTCCTTTTTGCTACCCCCTTTGGGATAAAAGACCATTAATGCTACGACCTTAATGAGTCAGCAGCTGTAAAAGAGAGCTCACGGGTGTACTTGTGTTATCCCAGTCTCAGTTTCAGGGATTTCATATGTTAAACAAAAAAAAACTCTTATCAAAAACAGTGATGCATAAGTTACCAGAACCCCAATATCTATCTGAATCAATCGACAGAGACATGCATGAGAACAGGCAGCATCCCTTGTTCCAAAGACATAAACACACACGTTGAGCATGAATATTAGCAGCATACAGGGAAAGATGTGACGAGTGACAGGAAGGATGTGTGCCGGTTGTAGATTAAACTGCCAATGTGTACATATCGGAATCAGGGAGAGAGAAGAGCACACAGTGCATACAGAGTGCTTATTGTTAGGTCTGCAGGCGGACAAACACACTTGATCTAACCTTGGACTAACATTGTAGAGAGACAAAATAATCACCCCATAATAATTTTTCCACTAAGCGGATCTTGTGAGTGGTTAAGAATTCCAAAAGCGTCTGTCAGAGGCAGACGCAGAAATGTTTCCTCTCACAGTCTGTATTGTGTGACGTCCAAGACGAGCTTCTGAAGCAACAAACTGAAACGCTTCAGCTGTCAAAAGGATTCGTGGGAGGAGAGGACCAACGCGTTCAATCTCTAAATGTCACTTTTGCTTCATTCTATTGTTCATTTAATTTACTGACACTCAACATCTCTGAGTTTAAGAGGTGAATGTGAAGACAAGAGATGATCAGCAACATGCAGCAGAAGAAACAGACAAACAGATGAAAACAGGACTACATAACGAGAACAGCTTTTCTTTTTGCTCTCAGAACTATTTCAGCCCTTTTCTCAGAGGAACGGCAGCAGATCACATCACTCTGCCTCCGCCCCCCTTCCAGATCACTGCTCCACTCACCCAGGGCGTCCTGCAGGTACTTCTGCCCCACCAGTTTGAGGTATTCCTCGATGGCCTTCGTCGCCAGCGTGTTCTCTCTGAAGATGAGGTGCTCGTTCTCCCCGCAACGATCCACCTCTGACATCATCAGGTCTGTGAGGAAGTCCTGCAGGACAAAACAAGACAAGCAGAGGGTTAATGACTGCAAGTTATACAATCCTATGTGATTATCCACACTTAAAGTCCCCCTCCTTCGTTCCTACAGTTGGATGTTTGAGCCTCACTGCAGAATGATGTGCAGAGTTTGACACTAGAAGTCTTTGTTTCACGTCCGTGCGGGAGAAAGTTTTATTGTATTGAATTGAAAAATCAGTATCAGACACACAAAGAAGACTTTCTTGTACTCTTCCGCCATTTCAGACACTGTTATCGCTCCTGTTCAGCGGCCCTCTGTGTGCTTCCGGCCTGAACCAGTCACCTGACTAGTCTCCCGCTGGTGATCACTAATTAACCACAGCATGCACACACTCCCCATCCACTACCTGTTTACCAGATTGTCTTTAGTTGCCATGACTCTGCAAGCCTTCTCTTCTGTCTCGCCTGCAGTAGTTGTGTTTGTTGGTCCTTATGTGCCAGTTTATGTGTTCACAGTGGGGTGGTAGAGAATGGAAGCAATTAAATAACTGTAAAGCATATATAAATAACGGTGTGGATGAAAATAATGCACATGTGCACTGCTTAGTCTTCAACTATTTCCGCGACTATCTTCGTAAAAGGTTAGCAGTGTTGCTCACAAACCCCCCTTCATTAACTGGTGCTATCAGTCACACCTGTGTGCTATGTGCAAACGCTGTCTCTTAATTTACTACAGTGCAATGACTCAACAGGTTTTCAAATCCCATTTTTATGACCAGTGAATGTGGAAAAAAGCATAATCGTGTCATTATAATAAATGGAGGGGAAACAAAACGTCTGACATATCCGGAGCTGAAACTTAGTATGCAGAAAGAAACATGTTTACCAGCTGATGAAACATAGTGACAGGACTCATATTTGTATATAATGGCAGCAAACATTTTCTTCACTTCCACTTAAATGCTCCGAGAGTGATTTTGACACCCGTTATGCTGTGCAATGAGTGAACGAAGACAGAAATAAATGCTCGTCTCTGTTTCCCAGGATGTGCATTATAGCCAGGGAGCAGCAGGACCCAAGTTTCTACCAAAGTTAGATATATATATATGTAGAAGAGTATAAGTTATCTCCATAAAGGACTATATGGTATTCATCAGGTGAAGATAGAGGCATTAAAAGCTTCCAAAATTCAAAGTCTGAAAGGGAGAGAGGGAAATGGAGCCATCTGGGGATGAATCATCCTCTTGTTTAGATCCCTTCAACACATTTCTGGCTGTACTCTCATGTAAGTCCCCTGGCAGCTTGTTAAACCAGGGGAACCAGCGTGGCGGCAAGGGAGAAGAGAGGCAAGTGACAGATGTACAGAGGGAAATAGAGAAGGAGAGGAAGAAGAGACAGAGCAGCGTTCTTTAAAGAACAGAGGAGGAGGCGGAAAGAACGCGACAGAGCCTCTCAGACGGTTTCTATAGCTGCTGCAGAAAGCCTGTTATCCGACTAATCAGAGGAACACAACAGGGAGCCAATCATCCACTGATGTGCAGCGAGAGGAGACTTTTTGGTTAACGGCATTCGCACATTTCACACATGCTCCATACACATATATAATACACACAGACACACACACACACACACACACACACACACACACACACACACCTACTAAATCTCAACTTTTAATAAATGCGCATTCATTGTAACACAACATTACAATAATGTCTACAAAGCAATCCAAATAAAGTACAACTGTGTCTGCATTAGTATTTAAAATACAAATACTAGTAGATACTAGGTAGTATCGTGGCGAAGCCTTCACAATGGAGATTTGAGGGGCACTCAGAGCAACGGAAAAAAGGTAAATCAAAGTCAGGGTATGATACACTAAAGTCACTAAACATCTCTTTGAGTTCGGTTCAATGACGAGAATAAGAAATGGAAAGAGCTTTAAAAGAGTGACTGTGAGAAAGGCCAGGAAAAGGAAGCGAACTATGACGACTCTGAAGGAGTTCCAAGCTTCAGAGGCGGAGATTGGAGAGACGGCACATACAACAACACTTGGCCGGGCAGTTGACCAGACACGGCTTTATGAGGGGGAAGAGGAGAGAGAGGCCGTCCTAAACCAGGAAAAACCTCACATGACATCTCGGCTACAGTTTGCCAGAAGCCACGTGAGAGAGTTTACGGTCTGAGGACACCAACATTTAACGCTTTGGCCATTAGACTAAATACCATGTTGGATTACACATCATCATAAACACATAAATCCCCCCCCACAGTGAAGCACAGCGGTGGCAGCTTCATGCTGTGGGGCTGATTTTCTGCAACAAGCCCCAGAAAAATTCTGAGGGTAGAGGGCGAAATGAATTCAGGAATATAAAGGGAAATCCTGGGGAAAAAAATACTAATTATGCAGTCTGCAAGAAACATGCAACTTGGGAGGAGATTTGCTTTCCAGAAAGACAATGAAGCCAAAGCTACAGCAGCTTGAAGACAATATCTGTCCTGGAGAGAATCAAGGATGTAATTGCTTCCAAAGGTGCGTCTAACTATAAAGCAAAGAGTCTCTGCCTGCCTGCCTGCCTGCCTGTCCTAGAACAGCTCAACTGATATACTTCACACTTGACAGCTGTATCGCACTGGACCACTGGAGCGCTTTGTCTACTTTGGTGAAATTTTGACACTTTGAGTATTAATACATTTTGAATAAATGTCCTCAACAGGCAGACCTGCTCTACTTCATAAGCAGGGGTGATGTCAACGAAAGCTACTAACGCGCCGATTTGGAAATGAACTCCACTGAGTGTATCTCACCAATGTTTCTGGCTGCGAGTAAGCTCAACTTGGGTGTGTTTGGTGTCTTTTTCATGGATTTGGTGATTTGGGTGCGCCAGTAAAAAGCCTGCTTGATTAACTTTTCACCCTCTCTCTTACTAGGAATGTTGTTTTTGGCAGTGTTAGCAGAACTAGGCCTTCTAAAAATTTATATTCTGATGTAAAACTATTAACTATTAGTAAAACTATTAATACTGTCCAATAAAAGTCCCGTGAAGAGCAAAAGAGAGACATCAGCTAATAAAATAAATATAAAATACTTGATTTCTATAACAGTTTGATCACTTTGTAGAGAACCATTTCATGTTGACATGAAACTGTCTTTTTTTCCTGTTGATTAGTCTCAAAAAAGCCAGATTAAAATTACTCTGATTCAAGGTTGTAAGACAAAACATGAACTTTAATCACTGAAAATCATCCCTACACTCCTGTTTCTAATGATATCTTCTAGTCCAGGAATCTCATTTATGCCGACAGCATTACACATTAGGTTACACTTTATAGGAAGAAAATGTCATCCCAATTATGATCTTTCCTCTAACCTAGTCACCCCTCTTTGGCTCTCTCCCTCCCTCCTCTCTGCTCTCCGCCGAGGCGAGGCAAATGCAGGCCTGATTAGAGAGGACGGTTATATGAAATAGAGGAGGAGAGAGACTGAATCTGAAAAATTAAACTGAGAGAGAGAGAGAGAGAGATCACAAGAGAGACAGAATTATTCCTGCTAGCAGCCTAAAACAAAAATGAGATCCATCCACCGCTGATAATCTCTTACAGGGACATGCTACAAACACATTGTTGAGCTCAACACTGTATAGGTGGAGGACACAGTTCAGCTGCGTCACAGTTAATCAAAACACATGGATACAACGCAAGCACAGGGACCATAACGCTGGATTTGCACACTATCTCGTCTCTGCATGAAGTACAAACTGCATACATAATGTCAATGCATACCATATGCTCTCAAGATTGATTTTTTTGGTTCCCTGGTCCTCATTTTAGTATGTTACTAAAAAAGACTTGCAGCACCTTGGCCATTTCATTGATTTATTTTACAACAGCATGGTAATGCAAACTGTGACCACCATCCCTAATTTGAAAGTCTGCTGCATTGACATGCTTTTATGTAGGAAATTCAAACCAGGAAGATGTGAATTTGTGTTAAAAAGTCACATCAAGTTTATTTATACAGCCCAATGCAACAAGACCAAAAGTCTAACATCATGCTCGCGGCTCTGTGAGGCTGTACATAGCACTGCTTTGAGTTAAATGCTGATATCGGTATGCTAACCAGCCGATATTGGCGGTTTCCCAACACCAGGGACACCGACAAAACACAAGTTACACTTGAGACGAACTGCGAATGTCATAGTTTTGCAGGTATTTGGTCATAAACCAAGTACTGACCAAACAAAGATGTTGCCTAATCACACCAGGGGATCACCAAAGTCAGCAGGATTCATGCTCTGGGGACCATGAATGTCTGTAGCCTATAACATTTCATGCCAATGCCAAAACTTTGTCCACTAAAATGATTTACCTCTGATTGTTTATAATTTTCAAGTCTCTTCAAGTGGTATTTATACATTTTATCATTTTAATCTGTGGAAACCGATGTTTGCACAGCAATGTATGTCGGCAGTAATGTATTTATTATATATATATATATATACACACCACCACTGTGTTATGAAAGTCTGAAATCACGCCCTAAAAAGAGACGGGAGCTCCGTTATTTTCCCTCCCGTCATCCCTCAGCCTTTTCTCTGACGATGTCCTCAATCCTGCAGCCCCCCCTTCCTTTCCCTCTGCCTCAGTGCTAATAAGGAGAAGTAGAAGACTCTCTGTATCGCTGCCACATCTCATCAGCCGAACCATGCCTCAAAGAGAAATCAACACACAGTGCACAGGGACAGGAGGGTGAAATGAAGATAGGGTCGGAGTGAAGGGTAGACGGCGGAGCCCGGCTGATCAGATCTAATAAATAGTCGGGAACAGGGTCCTGTTGGAAGAGATGAGAAGCTCCCTGTGGATGTAGATGGGGTTACTTGCCAGTAAAAACTCATAAAGTCTTGCGCTGATGTACACACAACAATGTAATCACCACTAGGCACAGCCCTGTGTGTGTGTGTGTGCACTGCTTACATCTCTTTTCGGAAATATTCCACTGCACAATTTGCAGGCAGCAAGTTTTGAAGCTGAAATATAGATTCACAGGCCTCGACTGAAGAGACAACTCAGTCTGCAAGATCGTGGCCAAGACTCTCGCACAGACAAACCTGAACACAGAACACAGCGGTGTTTTAAATGACGTGCTTTGTAATTACCGCACCGTGCATAGCAAAGAACATCGAGGTTGGGAAAGAATAAAGAGAGAAAATGTTGACAAAAAGAGGGTCGGGTTTACACTTTGAACGCGCTCAGATGTTTAAAAAAACGTGTTTCTATGGTAATACAAGATTGAGAGCAATAAAAGGCCTTAAAAGGAAAATACTGGAGCAGGAACAAGCCTGAGGTTAAGTTACAGAACATTGTCTTCTTAATTCAGCCTCTTTAAAACGGTCTGAACCTGAAGAGCATGCGAGCGTCTCACCAGAGTTCAAATATCACACACTGCTCACTTTACCCAGCTGTATCACGTGAATGGGAATCAATGCAAACGGCTAAACGATGACGAGCTCATGTGATTTAAATGTATCTATAGCACCGCTTGCTTATTTTCAGGGTTTCCTGCTGTCGAACGAGTGTCTTAATGACAGAAAAGCTTTTTTTTTGTGGCTGTATTCAATCCCGACGATGTCGAACGGAGCATAAATAGAGCGTAAAAGATTTCCATTTGGCATCGTGCTTATGCTTTGTTCATGTATTGTTTCTATCTTGTGAATGGATAAACAAACATCATTAATGGAGAAGTCATGGTTTGCGAAACTAATGGGATTCATTAGAAAAACAAAATGGAAATAACCTGTTGATGCTTCGAGAGCTGCTATTCAGGTAAGTGTGTTTATACACCAAAAGGCACAAATACAATTTTTTAGATAATTTGAAATGGGTTGAATAATTTCGGAAAAAAGAGTTGAATGTGAGGAGGAAATAGAAACCCAATAACATAAGCAATTTGACTGATCGATGGGTTCAGTTGTCCAGCCTGGGGGAAAGGGCTGATGAAAGACCCAGGGGGAGAAAAACAGGAACCACTCCAGCCTCTCCATCCTTTCGCTCTCCTCATCTTTCCATCTCTTTCTGCCTCCCCTGGTTTCCCTCCCTGGAGACTGGTGGCTAGTATTACGGAGTCATAGCCTGCAGCTCTTCCTGTGAGGGTCACATTGGGTTGACTGAGAGGACTGGAGGCCGAATGGAAATGAAAGCAGGTTCTTCCCGAAGGCTCGTTATTCAACACAAAAACAGGAAGGGCTGCAGCTCTCCCAATTTAGCTGCTAAGTGCACGTGATCATTATGAAGCTGCGTTAGACTGGAGGGAGTCTTATAGCCAGTGTCATCAGCATACCAACGTCATGTCTGCTGGCTTACTCTGCATATTCTCCGTGTGTTCTACAGTATATGGCTGTCGATCTTGTGTTTCTATTAAGTGTTAAGTGCAATCCACGAAGCCCATACATGCATTTGATTATTAAATAGAAATGTTGCCCTCTATAACATGACATTTAGTCTCATATTGAGTCTTAAAATCTTATTTAAAAAATATATATTTTTACAAGCGCCAACATTGTGAAACCAGGCAGAAAACGGTGAGACAAAAGTGACATCATCTCTGCTGTTCTTAGACACATCGACACTTTGAAACAATACAAATATTTTATTTGTATGCCTTGCTGTGCACATGTATGTTTGTCATTTAAAACTACACGAAGGCAGATGAATCTCATAAAAATAGAGTGTCGAGGAGACTGAGAGGACATCCATGTTAGTTCATCATAAGAGAGTTCACCACTGGCATGTATTGGAGAAGCAACTAAATATTTACAGGTTATTGTCTCAATAAAAAAATGATACTGACAACTTCACTGTTGACAGCGCTGAATGCATTAAGAAGTGTGCTGAACGTAACTGTGCTGACGACAATTCACCACAGAGGGTGTAGAGAGGAGAGACTCACATATGTTGCCCTCTTAAAAGCGGGGCTGTTAGTTTACCTTGAGGAGCAGTAAAATAACAATGGCACAATAACCAGGACACCACCCTCGTCCGGCCAGTTATCATAAGCATAAATCCTCCTTATCGTCGCTTCCAACAGTCGGCACGGCCGAGAGGAGCGGCAACAAAATTAGAACATAATCTTCCCGAAGGGGGCGAGGCGTCAAGAAGACTAGATCAATAACGCTGAGGATTCGTGCCAGAAGTGGAGATATCTTCCGATGAAAGAAAGGTGAACGTCTCCAGGCAGTTCCGACACAGCAGAGGGTTCTGTTATTGTTACCGGGGAGCTTCCGGTAGTGCTGTTTGGGTGTGCGGACATGTCCCACGGGGCAGGAGACGAACAGGTGTTACAGCGCAGGCTCATTTTGATTGTGGCTGGGTTTAATAAAAATCTGTTAAAAGAGAAAGCAGACTATTCATTTGTGTTCCAACCTACAGCCACGGTGGACACCTCTGACCTTTCCCTATGCTATACAAAGCCACATATATCTTAATACAACTGCAGGCCTATTTGCTCATGCACAAAATTGAATAACTGACCTGCCACCACCTGCTAATGTCTTTGTGATTAATACGTAGGTAGGTGTGTGTGCGTATAAAGTTAGCGTCTGTGCCGCGACGCAGGGCCTGCTCGTCATGCTCGGCAATGCATCCAGACATCAATACGGCGTCCACAATGACATCCCTCCAGAGAGCCTTGGCCTCAAGATGCAATGAAGCATGAAAGAGAGATGAAGCAAGACAAAGACGGAAAGTAGGGAGAGAACAAGAGGGAAGGAGCGAGTGTGCAACGGAGCACAACATTGGGCGGGGGGGGGTAATTACCCGGTGATGGGTGATAAAATGACACAGGACGAAACAGAAGTCTAGAAGGTGTTGCATGCTAATGCATGTTACAAACCTGCAATCTACATCTCGCAAACAATGGGCGGCTACGATTAAAAGCCGTTTTACCACCTGTGCACAGCCGATTAAATGCGACGCACATCGGCAGAACTTCAGAACTACAAAGTTACAGCCGCATTTCCCAAAAAAAGAAACGGTCACCTCTGCTGGGTGACAGAAAATGTGCTCGTGGTCTTTTGTCACTGCCTTAATGTGACAACAGTGCAACGATTCTGTCCGAACTACAGAAATCCAGTGTGGTGGTGACAGGATTAGATACTGACTCATGGATTTGACTCGAGTCTGAATAGTTGGAAGACGACACAATGATAAGAATGGGGGATGAATAAGCCAAAGGCTCTATTAAACATTTGCAGGAAAACAATAAAACCCAGCTGAGAGGAGTTTATCCTCGCTCAAGAGAATGTGCTCGATTCCTAAATATAACCCACCAATGACAGCAAAGACCGCACCCAAGTTGACAGTAAATGAAAAATAGAACTTAACCGCTGTATTGTGAAGGAGTAAACAGCGCAACATTGGGCCAAGATATGTGTACATCAAGCATCCGTGCCGCAGCAGAGGATGTCCTAATTAGGCCTCAGCAATATTTTAGAATAAGTGGTGTCTTTGTGTGCTCGTTTGGCATCATGACATGGCTGCTTTATCCATCAGGGCTGAAGGGAAATGTACTTGAGTGTATGTGTACTGCCTAATGTCAGACCACTTCACCGCGTCTTGAACGATGAAAGTCTTTTCAGAAAGGAAGTTGTCGCTAACAGCACTGATGCTTGACATTTTGAAGCAGCTTTCATTAATTCTTCCTGTTCACGTCAGTCCGAAAGCTTCTGTTTTGCCTGTTCTTCAAAAGGCAACAGCAGCTGTTTTTCCCCCGTGTATTTACAGCCCCGCAAAGACAAAAATGAAAAGGAATGTTTTCCTGTTTGCATTTGGTGAACACAGACTACCCACAGTAGTGCGGGTACATACGTATGTATGTGAGAGTCTCTTTAATGTTGAGCAACCTTGAAGTATCTCTAGTGCTGTTTCACAAGATGCTCATCCACCAGCAAGCAGAAAACCAGCCAAAAAAGAAGGAACGGGAGGTGAGAGAGAAGTAAAAGTGTTCGTGGGGATTAATTAATTGAAGATGATTAAGGATGTGGCTGTCTCTCCGGGGACCAGCAGAGGCCTTCTCTCCCATCCATCAGCGGCTCTCAGTAGTCCCTAAACTGGAAGACTGGCGGTACAGTGTGGATGGACATCGCTTCTTAAGCACTGATCATTCATCACTCCGCTGAGATGCGATAAAGAAAGATTCAAAGCTCTGCTGATGAGACACTGTCAGGAAAACTAAATTGAGGCGCGCGAGCGAACTGACGAGGCGGTGAAGACGGCGACGTCGACGCTGCGGTAAAGAAAGCAGCCCGAAGCAACATTCCACTACAAGCAGACAGTTATTTCAGACAGAACAAGACCAACGAGATGCCTATTTCCTGACAATCATTAGAAATGCCTTGGAACGGAATTAGATTTATCAGTATTATTAAACCTCTTTCATTATTAATGGGCGAATAGTTTTCTCAATTCATCAGTTAATCGTTTGGTCTATGAAAAGAAGGAAACTGTCAAAATAAATGCCTTGTGTGTCTTTTCAGAATACAACTCAATTCATTTAAACGTCTTGCCAACGGACCAAAACTTCAAAATATTCAACAACTAACTGTCTGCTGATTCAACTTTAAGCTCCTTTGCGTCCTCTTTTCATCAGCAGCCAATGAGATGGCTTTCCCTCCCATGTCTCGCTCTCTGATGTTATGTAGGTGAAAATGCCGACGTTTGTCTCACTGCACTCAAAAGACAAAACACTGTGCTGTCAAAGTAAAGTGAAATACAGACATTTCCGGGATGGATGGGAGATTATCTGAGTCCAACGGCCTGCTGTCATGGGAGACTTAGCTCCCACTGTGGTAGACTAATCTCCCCCGTGCTCGCAGTGCTACAGACAGCGGCGGATATATTGTGTCCTGCATCGGTATGCCGTGAAGCACTGCAGGGGATACATGGAAGGGATTAGCTTGAGTTAAAAATGTAATACAGGCTGGTGCGGCGAGAGGAAATCACCTCTCTGTCTGGTCTTTGTCTGCTCTGTATCACAGCTGTGGGGGGGGGGTCGACAGTTCATAGGAAGAGCAGGCAGCGGAGGAATAGTTAACCTCTGTGCGCTACATAATGTCTCGTCAGTACCTCATGGCAAGATAATAGGTTGACACTCTGGTTTTGTTATCCATTATGTCTCCGTGGGGTGAGTGCAAACGTGGGGGAAATGGAAATAAATCATCATTACTGTTGGTACTAACCTTGGCCTTGCCGGTGCTCTGTAGAATGTGGACCAGCGCACACGCCATCTCCTCCTTGTTCTTGACGCTAATCCCGGGCTCGAGCACCGAGCAAAGCAGCATGTAGTTGTTGGTGGTGTACTCGGCAAACTCCTTGTACATCTCCATGGGAAGGATGTTCATACTCTGATAGCGTGCCTTGATCCTAATCATGGGCCCGGACAGCTTGCCCTTCGGGGGGGTGGGCGTGCTGACGGGATACCACTTCTCCATAAACTGTCGTCCGGTAACCGTCGCGACGGGGATATTGACGAGTCCAATGTAATTGTTTTTATCTTTCTTCTTCTTCTTGTCCGTGTCTTTGTAGAGGTGGGCCGTGACACTTTTGACAGCGGGCAGGTTGTTGAACTCAAAGTGCTCTCCCCAAAAGACATTGTCGGTCTTGAGTTTGCAGGTGGTGCGGGCGTAGAGCGAGTCATCCAGACAAAGCTCGCAGAAGTATTTCTTTTTGGCCGGCAGGTCCTTGGCCTCGATGATCCAGAGCCGCAGCAGGTTCTCCACCCGGCGACTGTTGTCCTGGAGAGGATGATGGGACGTGGTTTAGAAAGGTCAACAACATCCTCACTGGAAACTTTATAAGAATAAAATATATATACAGTAGTTCAAAATGATAGTTTCAGTGGGAAACTTATCTGGTAAACCAACAACCTAAATGAATGAAATGTCTCCAAATAAATGAGATTTAAACGAGAATCTGCCTCAAACCCTGGTTTTGAAGTTTCTCCATTTTAAATGACGTAAACAATTCATTAAGTACTTCAATCATTTCAATTGAAAAGCTTTTCTCTGCTGCGCTTGCGGTAGCTAAGACACCTCACTCCGACATTATTATCCCACAAAGTGCTAACCCATTCTTATGTCATCATTTGATATTGCCAAGAGTCGGGTGTATTTTTGGCCCTTTTATTCAGATTGCCTTGACAACTACCTCTGAAGATGACAAGAGGAAACGAGGAGCAAATAATTCGATTATTAGAGAGAAACACCAGAGCCTCTCACAATCACAAGGAAGCCATTGAATGTTTGAGATACCGGTAGCTGTGCTGGAGACAGCTCAACAATGTCTGGATGCCTTTTATACGTCACAACATAATATAAAATCATTCTTCTGTGTGTGTGTATATATTTCTGTGGTTCTACATTCATCACACTGTCGGGTGTTTCTGAACTCTGAAATGTAATTTTATCTTTAATGGTGTGTGTGTGTGTGTGGTTCACTTAGTATCTGCATCAAGTGGGAGCAAAATGTCGAGGCGATGTAATCAGTATTAATAACGCGTTGTCAGTTGTGTTTTCAATTTTCCAAATTTCCCCCTGTTGGTTGCAACATAACTCCCTCCTCTAAATCAAGGTGCTCAATACCTTTAATTAGAAATTAAACTTTGCATTATGACACACGGAAATGTATTTATCCAGCCCTCAAAGATGATACCTCTGTAAATGGCCTATTATCATAATTACCCACAATTATAACTTCCACACGAGCTGAATTGTGCAGGTTTAGCATTTAGACTACCTCGTTTCATTTACATTGATTACATATCTGGCAAATAGGCATTGAAAAATCGCTGAAAATATTTTCATTCCCTTTGTTATTTGATATTTCTAATATAATCATCGCCTTCCTCCTCCCAAGCACCAGCGACAGAAAACAGAGACTCCAGGGCGAGGTAACAAATACCGACCTGTGAACCACAAAGTCAAACAGGTGGAGCCTTGCGTGTGTCCTGCCCTGTGAGTCTGTGTCCTCTGTTGACCAAAATGTACTCTGTCATTGGAGATCATTACAGATTTAAAGTTCGCTAGGAGCAAAACATGTTGATCCATTTAACAGAACTCCAAAGACTTCATTATGTAGTTCCAAAGAATTACGGTATCTCACTCCAGTTTTGATGTTTGCCAAAAAAAACATTGCGCCGCATCTAATCTCTCTAAATTATGGAATAATTAAAAAACGCAGCGCAAAGACGGAGCGAGACAGAAATAACACCTCCCTGCCAAAGAAAGCTGAGGAGAGGGAGGACTCCAACGTTACAAAGGAACTTTCTCTTATCCAAACTTCTAATTAGCGAGTCATTTTCTAAACAATGACAGATGAAGGAGCGATGAAGACGCCGTGAGACGGGGGACTAGTTTCTTGGCTTGGACGTGTTTGCCGCTCTGCCTCTGCCACAGCTGCGTTTTTGTGTTCGAGATTACAGATGGCATCATCGATGCTCAAGAGAAAAGCACTTTGGGGCTCTTGGCGCTCCTCGCCGCAACCTCCGTGTCCTCTGTATCCTCTGCGCGGGACGGTGCACTGCCGGATGTGAACACGTCAGGTTGCATTTTGTTTGTGTGAAATTGCGACATAAATGTCAACACCATGTAGCTCAGCTGTCTTCATAATAATCAATGTTGCACACTGTGGTTTGGAATTGTGACACTTGTACACAAGCGCCGATTGCTGCACACAGTCTCGTCCCACCTACTGCGTGTTTACCTTGTTGGGTTGTACCGCTCTCCTCAGATTCTCCATCCATTTGTCTCTCTCGGCTGACGAACGGCACGAAAAACATTTGCTTCCTGTGGAGGTGGTGACCTACAGCCGCCACACAGAGGGAGAAGGAAACCGAAACGCTTTAAACATCAAACTCCGTGCATAACAATGACAGGGAATGAGCCGAACAGAATGTTTTGCTAAACTTAGTTCTAAAGTACCCTTTTGTGTCCGACAGCAAAGAAGCTTAGCAAACAATGCAACACAAGGATATGAGGAGACTGAGGATGACTTGGCAGTGTGGAAGAATGACTGAGCGGTGAGAATGGACAGATGAGAGCGAGAGATGGCTGCCCGGCAGGCTGGATGATGACTGGATAATTCAAAAATGCACAGTGGGAGAGAGAGAACAGAGAGAACAGAGAGAGCAGAAACAAAGAAACAGAATGATGTAATGAGCAGGATAATAAAAAAATGATTAGTGGAGTTTTTTGATCTCTACGGTAAACAGTGGAGGATTGAGCAGTACGTTTCTGTCACCCCGAGTCTCCCTAGCTACAGCTACTAGCTACAGCTACATGTATGCAAGTACGTGTTTGTGCACATTTGGCAATTTGTTGGAAATGACTCCAGTCCGGCGATGATCGTGCCTGAAACAAATTACCGCTGTGCTTCCATTCCATTTTCTACAACCAGAGAAATATAACCACTATCGCTCGCTCCTGTGTTTCTTCAACACAGAACTGCAGTCTGCATCTGAACCTCTGGTTATAATTGGCCATCAGCAGCTAATCAAGAACAGGACTTTCAATAGAGATGTGAAGTGAGAGGAGCAGCTGGATCCGGATTGTTCCCAGCTGTTACTTCTTTTTATTATTGAAATGGTAATTCTGCACTATTTTATGACATTACATACAGGAAATGAACAGAACTTTTACTTACGGATTGCCTGAAATAACTCCACACAGTAGCAACACCAGATCTATGGCTGTGCAGGGCCAGTAGTGGGAATGTTCTGGAGCATTTGTGTGGGTGTTTGTGTACTGTATGCGCGCATGTGTGCCTCCTCACCTCAAAGCAGTAGTCCTGCCCGAGGATGCTGCTGTGAACAGGCTTGATGACAACCTCGTCCTCCATACTTAGGTCCAGGGCTTCCACAGCGCTACTGGGGCTGAGCAATGACTCATGGGAGCGAGACTCCTTCAGCCTTGGCATCAGATGAGATCTAAAGAGTGTCAAAGGAGAGAAAGAGAGAGAGGAAAAGGGTGAGATCTGAGTCACCCTGCAGAGCCCGAGTAGAGGCAGTGAGAGAGCGGCAGCATATGCACGGCGCGTATTAGCGAGCACTCATGGCGAGTGTGAAGGAAGAGAGTGAGAGAGATGATGAAGAGAGGATGCTCCACTTGCCTCAAAGTCAGCGAGTCCTCGGCGTGACAAGCTCTCGCACACGGTATCAACACATGTTCGTGCACCCACTTCTACGCTGACTCCCTGATGGATGCTTTGCGCCTTCTCATTTTCAACTTGAAACATGGATGAATGAAAAAAACGCCTGAAAGATTTGAGTCAAGCTGCGCTGCCAACCAATCGCAGACTGGAACCTGCTATAAATAGGAGGCAATTCCTGCCATTGATTATCATTAATGGTCGCGCTGTGAAAGTTTCCGTGATGTGATAATGCTTCACAGTGATGAACCGCTTGCTATCTCTTTTGTGGAGCCTCGTTTAACAACCACACGCCAACTTACAACCCTGTCAACTCTTCTCCGTTGCACATTGACAGGAGCTCAGAGTGCACTTTAGCAAAGTGTTCAATATTCTGACAGAGACGACCCCGAAGCCTTATTCTTGGTGATTTTTTATAGCCAGGGAGGATTAGGAGACAAACATAAGAGCTTTCCACTGTTTGCTGTCGCCCTACTTTCTGTGTTTTCATAAGAGTTAGTTAGTGAATGGCTGTCACCGGGAAAGAGCAAACGTGTGTCTCCATGCGGTGTGTATATTTGCCCATTACCGCATTTGATCCACATTATTGAGCTTCATATTGAGCCCTCACGTTGAGCTCTTATTCAATAATAACCAGTTATGTTGAAGTATGTTATTCTGCACCATGTCATGAAGTCAAGTAACCGTAAGAAAGCATTAGAAACATACTTATGATGCGTTATAATATGCTTACAGTACGAGCACTCGTAAAGATTCACAATATTTCGGAGTGCTACAGCTCTTGGTGCTGTTGTGTTTCTACCAACCAGTCAGGCTCACAGTGAATAAAGCTAAATATGCTAGCGAGGGCTGTAAGCAGCGACACAAACATCAGCCCCTGACACTGGCAGGACGAGGAAGACAGAGGGTCAATTGCTCGCGTAATGAGAGCGAACATTCTGTTAGTAGTGCCCTCTATGGACGGCTTACACACTAATCCATGCATGTGAGTAGGCCAGTGTGTGTACTGTACATCTCTTCTGTTGCAGCCCTTTGTACAGTCAGCCAGCTTTGTTGTCGAATCCACTGTCCAGTGCGAAGTGGATAATGATCTGGACTCTCTCTCTCTCTCGCTCTCCTTTTTATCTCTATCATAACACACACATTTCATCATCTGAAATAAATGAGAAAAAAAATACATGTGCAAACGCCTCAAGGATAGCTTTGCATGTGAGAATCTAGTTTTTCAGGAGCTCCGAGCCTTCTCCAAAGCACAGCTGCAGAGGAAGTGTGTTTTGCACCTAGCCCTGCTTTGTGATTGGCTGACTGGGTACCGGGCAGAACACAGAGCGAGTCAAGTGAGCGGAGAGGAGGGGAAACAGAGGTTTTCTATGTGGGATGTGCTGTTAAGAGACAGGTAGACACAGTCCCTAAACCTGGCACGATGATGCTTCTATGACTCACAAAGAGACTGACTGAAAGGAAAAAAAATGTATCTGGCAATGCTACACACGGTCAAACATTTTAATGAACTGGTAGCATATATGTTTTCTATATTTAGAATATAAGGAGGCATGCCAGTGTTCTTCATGTGAAAATCAACTTGAACGTGCAGTCAGTGCAGCTCGCCAAAAGCAACATCCTCTGGAGTAATGTTCTACATGATCTGAAGATAAATTGCGGCTGAGAGAGGAATGCATCTTCTAAAAAAGGAATATACTTTACTCCGCTATTATGGTTTTCTTTTTTCTCTCGGCATATCATATTAGCCCATTAGTGTCACTGGGAATGGTGGGAGACTGTGAAAGTATGAATTGATGAATAATAACGCTGCGTGTCATCTGTATGGCACTGTATTAAATTGTACTGTAACGTGTAATTTACAGCATATTGTCAGCCACTTTGTATAAATGACAACGAAAAAAACTGTCTTGTCATGTGAAATCTGCTCATAACTTTTACATCCCCCAGTTTGGCACACTGTTCATGTCGGTCTCTGCAAATAACAGCTGGTATTAAAAGCAGAGCATGCTGTCGTCGTCTCCTCGTCTCCTCGCTTCTCCTCTCTTTTGGTTACCTTCCCCCAACGTCGTCTATTCTCAGCAAACGTCCTTCTACGTCCTTGATAATCCTCCATTACTCTGCCTCCATTTTTAACCTGTCTGCCTCTCATTCAGTGTTTACCTGATGTGTGTGTGTGTGGGGGGGGGGGGAGTATAGTTTATGTTTGGAGGATTCTTTCCCACCCTCTGGCACACATCGTTCCATCGCACTCTGTTCTTATTGCACTGTGATTATCTGCCTTCCCCTCTTTTGGCCACCAATCAATCTATCTCTTCCTCTTCTGGATGTCATGCTGGGCCACCTAAATATTTCAGAAACTATATCCAGGAGATACTCAAGGCTCTAATAGACCAGACACTTCCAGACACACAGACTCAACCACACAAAGCCCTGTAGTAAAATACATAATTGAAAAGGTCATGCCATAAAGATCTGGCGTTGTAAGACCGTGTCAGAATTACAGCAGATGTTGCAAAGAACACTGCTCTGCAATACCTTGTGTTTGGATGCACAACTGTATAAAATGCTAAACATGTTAAAACCTGTTTTACGGGTTGTGAATCGCTGTATGTGACTTGACAGGATTACATAATTAATGGCGCATCAGTGGCTCTGCACATCATGCTTAAATGGCATTTGTGTATGATTTTTAATGAATGAATTTGTCTCCTCTGATCCACATGTACCTTGCCCGATACGCCAACTTGCCTGATACGCCAACTGTTCCAGTTCAGCCGAGTTTAGAAACATTTCAGCAGAAATAATAGGATTTTCTGGCATTCACCCAAACGTTTTTATGCATAACCTTTAGTCCGAAATGAGAAGGCATGACCAATGACCTTGCATGAGTTAGTGTTGCCAAGTTACCGGTTACATTTCGATTTTTTTTTATCACTCGAACACCTTCTCTGGCTGGTGATGTAGGTATACGTTCAGTATTTACGAATTTATGTCCCTGCATCAGTCCAAATCCTATCATGCACTGTGCCCTGCTGGGGTTCAATGGAAACTCAGTTTGGAGTAACAGAGTAGGAGTAGAGCGGAGTAATGGATCGTGAGTGAGTCCGGGCTGCACCCAGCGCGCTCCGTCCCTGCATCCTGTAAAGAGAGTTGATCTGATAGCCTGTCTGGGATCTGAAACCTCAGGCCCATGTAGGCGTCAGAGCACTTAGGCTCCTAACACACTGACTTGATGGCGAGCCGGCTAAACCACAAGGGACTATATTTGTACTGATAGCTCAAGATAGGCTGGATTAATGTACTGCAAGTCCAAACAACGGCACTTTGAAAAGTCCACACCTACTGGGTTCCTGCAAGCGTATGCATCATTTCACTACAATTACATGAGCTACAACAGTTGGAGTGCATGTGAAGTGGTGTTAATCTTCACAGAAACATAATAACCTCTTTGTTTGTGCTTCCACTCATGTTACTAAAACAACCAACATGCAAAATGACCTTAAATGGCCAAATCTTAAGCTTCTGACATAACCAAAACAACAAATACTCCAGTTAATGCTATAGCATTAGGCAGCCTGATGTTAAGTCTCCTTGCTAATAGTGTTTTCTGTGGTAACTGCCCTGCACACTGTTTACACAGCATTCTGCGGTGCTGCTAGACCAGCATTTAAACCAATCGATACGCCTTCCGCTGGCAGACTGGCACGGCAATTACTTGTTAATAATGCTCTCTACCAAACAAACACATGAGCACTGTGTGCAAATAGGCATGCAGATCAACAAGCAGAGCTGGGCAAAGACATACAGGCAGGCAACTAATTGCACTCGCAAATTTGTCTCGTTCCTGCCGAGTAGGGGGCGTGTATTGATACACACGAGCGTCACGATGTCATGTTTTGTGATGCTGTATTCTCAAAAACAATATGGATTTTTAATGAACAGGTTTCGTGCAAAGATTCGGGGCAGACAGTGGGAAGGATGAACTTATTGTAAGTGGCTTTAGTGTGAGTGCTCACTGAATGGTTTGAGTATGTAAATGAATATTTAGCACCAGTTTCTGCCTCTCGTGTATTACCACAAATATAAATAAATAACACGAGTACGGACACATGAAGTAGAACTGACAACGCTTGGCAACCCGACGAGGTTTGATAAGAGCTGTAGCACAGCGGTTAGGCAAGTGGTTTTGCAATCATGTGCTCAAGATGAGGTTGCAATACATTTGATACGTTTTCATCATATTCATATCCCTGTAGAGTCTCAAAATTCATTAACTCCTCACAGCTGGCTTGGTTTGTAGATGGGGCTCAAATGAAAAAAAAGCTCTCGCCAGCCAGCAACACCAACCGCTCTGCAAGCACCTGGGCCCCTGAACTCAGACATCAAAGCAGAAAAAAAAAAAAAAAATCACAGTTAACAACGAAACACGTACCGCGCGCACACATCACAGAGCGGTTGGCCGACCTCGATTATGAACCGCGTGCACTGCAGAGACAGGAAACCGGACAAATAAGCCATTATTCATGCGTCAAGCATCACAAAATACAGTGTCCATTATAGCTTTGGCGCTGAGTCAGAGGGAAGGACCACAGACTGAGATGAAACAACGGCGTGTCTGTCACACTGCAGAACACTGTCACGGGTCTGATCGCTCATTTGATCCAAGCAGATGTGGTAAGTCTTTCTCAGTGCTTGATGGGAATAATGAGCCACTGTCACCACAATCAGCGAGTGAATGTTCCTGCCGATTCATGTCTCTATTTCGCATTTTTATTCAGGCAATACGACGGCATTAGAGTTTTTGGGTAACACCGTGAAAATCTGTGTTTTTGTGCATCGACCTGCCATCTGACGGTTGTCATCTGCACTGGAGTGAACAGTAGCGTGATAGGTAGCGGGAGAATATAGATAACCAAACAAACGTCTGGCCCACAGCGAGAGGCAGAAAGAGGAGGGATCCTGTCAGATGCTGCCGGTGCAGAACGGCGAATGTGAGAGCTGAACCACTGACATGTGGCTACAGTCCTTGCAGTCCGAAAACACCAATCAGGGAGGCCAGAAGATCCAGTCAACAGAACAGCAGAGAAAAAACATCATTCACTGTCGAAGTCAGACAGAGAAAGAATGATCTCTGGGGGGATGAAGGCAGACGTTGAGGTTTGCGAGTGAGTGAAGTGAGCTTGGAGACGCAGCCGCTAATGTGACAGCTTTTAAGTTAAATTCCAATAACCCCTAAAGGGAAAATTGCCACGCATCACACTCAGACACTCTGAATAAAAAAAATCCCCTCTCTGCTCATCCAAGCGCGACCTCTTTGAGTCCTGATTGGCTGCGTCGTACGGCCATGAAAGCGCTAACAATGAGAGCGAAAGGGAAAACATTAAAAAAAAAGTGCATTTAAAACAGATGGGTAATGTAGATGAGTGGGCGCAGTCTAGTCCACGTTGGTCCACATCCAGTGCATTAGTGCTTTGCGGCACCTGTGCTGGTCGACAGCGTCGGCTCTTTAGGCTTAGGCTCTT
Source organism: Anarrhichthys ocellatus (assembly GCF_004355925.1). NCBI lineage: Eukaryota > Metazoa > Chordata > Actinopteri > Perciformes > Anarhichadidae > Anarrhichthys > Anarrhichthys ocellatus. Next base: position 1,879,840 of record NW_022280053.1, read on the forward strand.
ACAGTGCCAGCGGTCTAATGCACACAAGACAAAAGAGAGATTATTCTGGGAAGAGCAAAGAGGGAGACACTGCCCCAGGCATCGCTGCACCAAACAAGGGGGGATAGGAGCTGAAGCTATGGTGTGACCACCTTTGTGAAGAGAAACAAGAACCAGTTAGTGCCATAGATGGGAGCACACATTGGCCAAAAGTACAGGAGGACAAAGAGGGCCTTTCATTTACAGGGAGGAGGGAAGCTTTTAAAAGGCAAGAATGGGACACATGCAAACACACCCTTTTCACTAAACAAACATAGGAAAGGAGGGCGTTAGCATTAGCATCTCCTAAATGATCGGATCCTCTGGGAGTCTGAAGGGATGCCTGACTCAGAGCACTGGCAGACACACTAGATGATGGGGAAGTTTGGCTGCTAACTGAGATAAGGTGGTTGGAGAACAACTGTTGGGAGAGCCAACGCAGCCACTGAGCCAGGCTGCAACGGGCACACGCAGATGCAACGGCTTGATTACAGCGAGAGTCCCCGCTAGGCTGGGAGGGTAATTCAGTGTAACATCTGCTAGGACACTCACTGCAGGAGACCAACACGGAGCGCAGAGGAGCTGCTCTGGAGCAGGACCGGCGTCGGCTCTGAAGTCATGTGCCGAGTGAAAAGAGAGCGGAACAGCTGGCCGCGAATACAACCACTGGACAGGGGAGATCACGGTAGCAGCTGCAGCACACAGCATGCCAATTACCTGTGATCGTCTGCGAGGACTTTTTTTTACATTTGTGGTGATTTCATGGCTGTGTTGGATTGGATACATGTAGCATATCCTTCTTATTCATATTTATTTCCCTTATCCCAGATGAGTTGAAAGAGCCAAAAGTGAAAAAGGGGTCATTAGAGGATATTGCTTCTCCAGAACAATGGACTTTGTTTCACCGAGAGCAATGTGTGTGGGTGAGTGGGTATTTGTCCACAGCTCTACTTACTGTCACATCGGGGGGGTGAGTCGATCCAAATAGGATAGCCAGAACATCGCAGTGTAAAGAGAATGTATAATGAGGTCAAAGGTCGCACTAATGAGTAACTCCTTAAGTAGCAACTATGGTCAGACGGCAAAGGTCAACCGTCATGCTAATGACGGACGGCCATCTGGGACCTCGCCAATGCAGTATTATTGATATATTGATTTAATCAATGCCCTTTATGGGACACAAAGGGGGGGGGGGGGGGGGGGGTGTCATCATGATTGAATATGACTGTACTGGAATACACACACATTTGTTCTTCAGTCAAGCGGCCTGGTGGAATACTCCGTCTCATGACTTCATGTCCCTGGCCTAGAGTGACTAGTCGCCCACACACATTCACACACGAGTGGTATCCCCCCCCAAGCAGTACCAACACTCGCCCACACAGAAAACGCTGCCGCAACTGAAACAGGGGAGTGAAATATGATCGTGGCAACAATGTCTTCTTTAAAATGCCTTTGCCTTTCTTAACTGTCGTACAGAAATGCCTCACATGACGGATTCATAATCGGTTGCACTGAAATGTCATATACTGTGAGGTACTTGTGGGACAAAATATATTATTAATTTATCGGATTCTACTTTTGTTGATTTTTGCTGATCCATTATTGTTCTTTTACTCCGTCTCACATAATTCACTACAATTCACTTTTTTCCTCATTTGGACCAGTCTGTCAGCGCTCTATATACGTGTAGTATATTTTCACCAGACTAACAGGAACATGGAGCAACTGCGCCAGAGTTTGGACAGAGTACAAAGCAACAGCACCATAAATGCTTTCGTTTAACTTACACGATCAATAATATGAGGTCTGGTGAAGTCATGGGCTTGGAATTGATTATTTCCAAAACCAAGCAAAGCGAAATTAACTACAAGCAATATCATATATTACACTATTGATTTTTGCTTATGACTAGATATATTCTGTATTATTTATCATTAAAAGGTGTGCCACAAACTGCACTTCAGACTGCACAGGAACAAAATGAAAAGATGCACAAGATTTGAAAATAGGAATACTTGACTGTGAACAAACGTTGTTGTAGTCACGCCTGACTGTTATAACCGTGTAGCAGCACTACAGTACATCTCTGTAAAAACACAACATCTTTCATACTTTTCGCTTTGTAATTCAAATTACCTCTGACCACCATTTCCGCTCAGCACACTCATTAATTCTGCACTAAAATACCACAGCAGAGAGGAGATCAGGGCAGTGGTAGAAGACGAAGGCAGAGATAATAAAGTTATCATCATAAGACAGTGAAAACGCCAGCCTAATTGAGCCGCTGTCTGCCCAATTAACGGACTTATCGTCTGGCTTCGGGCCAGCGAGCCTTAATGTTAAACCCTGTGGGCAGCGAGGTGTCAGGCTGTCCTTGGACAAGAGAATATGACTTGACTAGAGAAGAGAAACCATGATTTCCTGAATCAGAGACGCTGTTATACTCTAGATGTCATATTAATGATCCCCTCCCATAGCACGCACACACACACACACACACATAGACAGACAAATACATGTTTTGCACTCAAGAGTCTAACATTTCCTATTTTTTTATTCCATCATTGATTTGTCATTTAATCGCAGCAATATAGGTATGCCTTAATCCCAAAGCTTCACAGCGACAATAATAGAGGTTTAGAGGCAAGACAGCGGGTATGACTCAGCTGTGAGATTACTCAAGGCCCGCCAGGGTCACGGAGAGTGTGTGCATCTGTGATCATGTGTATATAGGACAGACGAAAAGGATTGTAATTCTACTTTTTAGCACAAACTGAAGAAAATATAAATTAGTTACAAGCAAGAAAGCTTTTTTTCCTCTTGAAATCTTGCATAACTGTTAAGTGCTTGGGGAACTGATAACAACATGGGCAAAGCAGTAGAAGAGATGAGGAAGTGTGCTTTTCACTTCTGGCCCTGAATATTCAGACGCCCCTGTGGCATTGGACAAAGAACGAGGCAAACACTTAAGTTCACGCAGAGAAAGAGGGCAGAGACTTTCTTCCCACACAAAACATGGAAAAACAACATCAAAGCTGATCTCTGCAAACACTACTCTTCTTAATATAGAATACACGTTTAGTCGTTCCATTTTTATTATCACCAGATTTAGCCAGGTGAAATATCTTCAGCACATAATTGGTTCTAAATTGAGAAGCGTACTGTCAATACCGGGATCATAGTTGCGCACTAAGCCGTAGATTCACCTCTGGCACTGAATAGTTTTCATGTTCAAGTCTAAACGTGTCCTTGTTTTTCCCTCTGTGCCGTTCCTCTCCAACTATTCAGATGTACTTTGTCCTTTCTGCTTTTTAATCAGCTATCCTGACCTTTCTTTACAATCCTAATTCATACAGAAAGTACTGTACGCCATTTGTGTGGCAAAGAAAAATAGTTAGATGAAGCCACAATGAACAGCTCTGAGGGAACCGTGGGTGGATGCAGAGACAGAGGTTTCCAAAAACCACAGCGTGCAGCTGTGACCATCCACGGTGAATGAGGAATTTTAAAGAAAAAGACACTTACGATCTACTGAATATGTGAAACATGGTCCAGCAGCACCTCTCCAAGCTGGATTCCCCAAAACGCACAACTCCACTTCGGGTTGCATTCCTCACCGGCGGCTGGTCTCAGTGTTTTTTCCAGACTATTTTTGAGTCTCTGGGAACGTGGCTGGAGCCTCTGCCCTCTGAGCTAAACCACACCGCTCCCAAAGGATGTCTGTTGCTACTAACACACCCCTCTCCACATCCCATTTAAAAAGACAGCGCCGTTTTTTAAGGACAAGCCTGCCCATAGTCCAGAGGAACGTTACACAGTGAGGACGTTATGCATAAACACTATGCTCATGACATGGACTTATGAAGGTAAGAGTCAAGGGGCTGGATATGGAGCTTCAAAATAAAATACTACATAATAATACTACAATGTAAAGTCGACAAATGATCCTACAGAATATATCCTATAGCAAATAAGTGCTCAAATGTGCATTTATAGCACTAATGGTACTTTTTGGAAGGGCTTCTTTTTAACCTCCTTTGTCACCACGCTACTTTTATCTTCATGATTATACATCACGCTTATAGTTTTGCTGTCGTATTTCTACAACAATGATCACAAAGTTATTTTCAGAGGAAAACATTGCAAAAACAAATGCTCACGACACATCTAATGTACAGTAAAGGACAGTGCTGACTCCTACTGTCTCCGTTCCTAGTAGGACAACAAAGAATTAGGCCAAAAAAGGGGTGAAGGAAGGAAACAGCTGACAGCCTGATATGAAGTTATTTAGGTGCAACTGTCTGAGAAATATAGCAAATTCTATATATTTTTTTTAGCTGAAGTCAGTCCCTAGGATGCGCAGCTCTTCTGTCATCATCAGATCTGTCTCCCCTGCTTTTTCTCACACTGACATAGACCCCGAGTTGGCAGCCAGGAAGTCAGCCTGCCTCCTCCTCCCACCATGTGTCCCCGTAGAGCAGGAAACAAAGGCTCAGCCTTCAGCACCGCACTCTGTGGGAAAATGCTGGGTCCTTGGCCGGAGAGATGGACTCCAAGAAAAACCAGCGGAGAAGGGCACAAAAAAATGGAAAAGAGGGAGCAAGAGAGAGAGAGGGAGAAAATGTGGCCGGCCATGGTTTAAGGAGGGAGCGCACTGCCAGATGTATTGTACGGCTGTTTTTGCATAGCTGGCGAAACAGTGAGAAAAGACTGATGTCACAGCTAAGACATGCTGTCAACAAACGCTTCCAAACTGATGTTTGAGCACGAAAAAAAAAAAAGAAATCTGTGAAATTATTACAAGGAAACAAGTCCAGCTGGGCACGGAGCAGCTTCAGTACTTCCTATTAAAATGCTTTCTGAACGACAGGGGAATATTTCAGCTCAATCATTCACCAGAAATTGCATAGACGTCACAATGTGTATAAAGACTCAAGTGAAACTCTACAGGAGCCAGTGGACAATGGATTTCATTGTGTGCTATACAGTGGAGAGGTCTTTGCACCCCATTATAGACGGAGGGTTTTCTCCAGCTCCAAAACAATTTTAGTATCATTTGGGGAGGTGAAACTGGAGGAGGTTTAATGTACTTGTTCCCCCCACTGATGCAGTGGATTAGAGTTGCTTGCTCTTATCACAAGTAAACAGACCTGCGTGCCTTGCTGTTCTGGAGAATGGCTGGGTAAAGGTTAACTACAAAGCCAGGGCCTGGAGACTAAACACTCAGGGGGGATTTCCTCATTCCTCTGGTCTGGGTCATGATAATATCATACCTCATAGGCTTGTTTGGAGTGCAACTGCTCCAAAATATAATGTAGGTGCACGCAAGGCTATTCTTTCTATGGGAGTTTATTTGTAATCACTGTGGCAGGAGAGGAATACAGAAAACTATCTCAATGTTTTCGTTTCCTGTGAATAACGAACAATAGCCTTCTGTACCGAATCACGTAGCAGCACGACTTTTACATCTCGCATGTGCATATGAGCATTAGTTTGTGCAGATACGGTTTCCGTGCATGCGCACACACACTCAAACAGAAAGTGTATTGGTAGAACGATGTGAATTTGTGAGAAAAATCCATGTCAGATGCGAGCCAAGGTGTGTGTGTGTGGGCGGGGTATGCGCAAGATCATGAGCCAAGTGTACAGCAGACAGACAGCGTGGGTCATGAGAGAAGGTGGGAGAGACGGTCCCTGGAAGGCCTCGCCTCTGAAAAGTTATTCCCCTGCCTATCCGCTCACCCGTTTAGAGGAGCACCACCTGCCTGCACCGAGGCCCCGGGAGGAAGAGAGGGAGGGACGCGGAGGGAAATAGTCGGTGGATTTGGGCCGTTCCCGGAAGGCTTCTACAAGTCTGCATCGCAGAGTGGTAGGTGGCGAAATGGAGAGAGGGTGACACACGTTGGACAAGTAGGTGTTGATAGAGGGCCGGCAAGAACAGAGGGCAGAGGGAGAGGAAGATGAAGAGACTGACGGGACGGAGAGAAGAGCAAATTGAACTCGCATCAACGTTCCAGTGACTCAAGTAGAGAGGATATGGATATTACTGCAATCAGGAGGACGGCAAGATCGAGAATAATTTCTGTTACTGCAGTGAATGTGGGCTGTACGTGATAGTTTAATTAGATACTTCTGCTGTTAAATATGAAAGGTGATCCCTCCCATGAAGTGTATGGGCAATATGATGACATATACCGGTTTTGTAAAACGTCTATCCCTTTAAGATGTCTGGTTGTCTGAATCTAAAGACAGCGTCGCTCTGTCTAGAAGTGTAGGCACAGGAAGTGAAGTGAGAGGAAATGATACGCAAAGAGAAGCATTAGAGATCTTTCCCTCCATCACTCCATCCCTCCATCCCTCTATAGCCGGCCCTCCATTTCATTTTCGTAAAGCAGCTTACTGTAGAGAGACAGGCACGCAGATAAAACAGAGAGACGGGGCAGTGGCGTCAGCTCTTCTGCATGTTTGTGTAAAAGAAATATAAATATATATATAGACAGAGATAAAAGAGTACTGTATGAGAGCAGAAGGACAGAAAGAGACCTTTAGGACTGATGCTTGAAAGCTCTCCTCTCTTGTTGCTCCTATAGACTCTGCACTACGGCCTTCAGGGCAGGAAAGAGCGAGTGAGTGATTCAATTATTGACAACATGCAACGCTGCCCTATCATGAGCATATGCTCGTCTTTCATCCGCTACCAGACAGAGTTGAAAAGATTCAGAGCAACGTTGCTGAATGTCTTTGACGCAGCCTACTTACGACCGTCTTTCATTCACAACGGCGAGCTGGATTGAAGTCGATATTCTAACCTTCAATTTTGTCGACGGGCACCACAACTTTCAAAGAATTAAAACTCACTGAATGCAAGGCCTTGGATATCAAGGCCCGTCCGTCTCTCTTCCTTTCATGCTGCAACTTCTTTTCAGATCGATCACTTTGACGAAAAGAAGTGCAGACGCTCAAATCAAGTGTGCTAAAAAAATCACCAAATTTGGAGATACCTGGTATTCAGGACGGCAACAATACATTTGAAAATGTCAAATTGCCTCAAAATAGATAACTATTTATAGACAACAAACAAGCAATGGTCCTGAACCCCTGCTTGCTTGGATGTTTGTATTTGTGTGGTCGTGAGTCAGTGTTGCTGATCGAGTGTTCCGACTGTGGCTGTTTCTCCGTCCCCCCCCCGTGTGAACCCGCCAACGGTTCAGACCTATTGTCCCACAGTGGAGTGGCCCATGGGTGCGGCACTGACCCGCTGCTCCCTCCCTCCCCCGTACGTGTGTCTGATCAAATGCTCTGCTCCACTTCACCAGCTCTCAGTAAATCAATGGACCTCACGGAGATGATCTATGACAGAGTAATTACACAGAGACGGAACAATGGAGAGACGGGGAGGAAGTAGCAGAAATATACTGTACAAAGCTCTGCATTGATTCTGGCCCTTCCCTGCAACACGGATATATTATGAATATTATAACACTATATTTCATGTCATTATACATCAGTGTTGAATTTCATGAATTCAATTTTGTCCAGTGCATTACATAAGAACAGTCCAACAGCAGGATTTAAGGGCAAAGTCCTGGAAAAGGGAATAAATTCTGCATAAGAGGTTTAGTCCCCCAGAATAAACTAGTACACTAAATATTGGAAAATGGACAAGAGCAGACTGTCGGTCCCTTTTCGTTTCAGTCATCTTATGTGCTTTTCCCTTTCTCACAATGTTTGTCATCTCTCCATCTCACATTGGCTCTACCCATCTCCCCATCTTGTCCATGTTTAAGGCTGTGAAAATGACTAACGGCTCTATTTCTCGCTCTGCCATCCTTTCGTTCAGGCTTCTGGGATTGGAACATACTAAAACACGCGCTCGGGAACATATGCATATATCTGCATACAGCATGTGCACATGTACTAATGTGTGCAAAAACATTTGTTTGTACATGCAAACATATACAGAACCCCAGGCTGGGAGGGGGGGGGCAGGAATCACACTGTTACTGCATATAAATACAGGCTGCCACAAATGCTTGGAGCGTAATATGTAGAAGTCAAGCTCGGTTTTTGTTCTTGAGGGCTCGACAGCACGCTACAATCAGGAAGACCACCGGCTGAGCTCTCACACTGAACCAGTTCTGCACACTGCAGTGAACAAGCTGCACAAAGCCATCAGACTGTCATTGATGTGTCTGCTAAACCAAAGATGGCTTTCTCCCGTGAAGCCATCACCGAGGAAAATACACGTTAGTGGGAATGCCGTTCTCCGGCAGAAACTGTTTAACTAAACTCTGCCTCCATTATGTGGCAGGGAGGTACGACTGCACCGAGCAGTTTGCTGAATGCCTCAGTGTTTCATCCGTCCTCTTAATGAGACACATTAAAACGGAATAACTCAACGAACTGGAATAACTTCATTATACTCGATGTGCGGTTGCTGACGAATTTCATGCATGTAAGTAGCATGTATAGTGAGATTCAAGTGTGAAACTGGGCACGGTGCGTTAACTGGGCCGCGGATGTTTGTGGGATAATCGAATCAACGTCAGGAAATACATCTGAATAATCCATGCGTAAAGATGAAAATAACTCACATGATAATGTGTACTGACTGACTTAATAGCATCCCGTAAGATCACTTTGAATCTGAAATATAAACGAAAATACAGACGAAATGATGACTAACCGGCAAGATTATCCCGGAGACATTACAATGTATCAACGATGGAATGAGCTGTTGCTCTCCCAAACTCTCTATCCTCAAGACACACGGCTCTCTTTCTCTTTAGCCGCTGATAATTGCCTCCAACATACGGACTTCCACTGAGAATGACAGCCGAAAATCAGCCGGCTGACCTCAAAGCTTGGCCCAGTCATCTGATTTGTGTTAGCTGGCTGCCCTCTGTCACACAGGCCAGCTTTGTGTGATGTTGCTACATGTAGGTTATGGTCACCACTCGGAATCAAAACCCCATCTCTGTATTATCATCTCTGATGTTATATGTCTAAACCCGATGTTATATATACATATATATACACATTTATGTGTGTAATAAATGCACCGCTCTGAATGAAAGCCCTTTGGGAGTTAAAAGCAATTATATAATAATGACTGAGTAACCTGGATGTACGCAGAGTGTAGTAGAGTGTGTGTGTGTGTGTGTGTGTGTGTGTGCGTTCAGGAGAGCAGTCTCCTTTGCGTCGTCACTGATTGAGAGAAGCAAAGGAGGAGGACGGCACAGCTGGACAGCACACAGAGGCAGAGGAGCGTAAACAGTCTCAATGAAGCATCCTCTCGTCCACATTGCTATTCGCCGCCGCACATAAGAACAGAAAAATATATAAGACGTCCCGCCGCCTGAACCCAAGCAAAACCAACACACAAAGGACGGCGAGTGACATGTGAAAAGCAGCGTAACACTCACCAGGCATTGTCAGAATTCCACAGAACAATCAAAGGCAAGCGGAGAGAGAAACCGAGGCTGAGCCGGAATAAGAGAGGAGAAAAAAAGAAAAAGAAAAAAAGAGGCAGGGATGGATGAGGGCAGAGGCGATTTCAAAGCTCCATTTTTTTTTTCCCCCCCTGCTGCCGATGCAGACCGCTGCTTCGCCTCTTTGCTTCCTTACTTGTGGTTCTCTTCCTCCTTCTCTCTCCTCCTGCTGCTGCTTTAAGACAAGGGGTGGAGAGTAAGCGCTACAATGCTCTCCCTCTCTTGCTGCTCCCTTTCCTCCTTTCGTTCTCCCACCCTCTCTTGGTCACCCAGTGCAGAGCGTGCCCTACTTCCTGTGTTGTCTCTGGAATGGGACACACTCTCTCCTCTCCGTTTTCTTTCATTCGGCATGAATGAATTTAAGGGTTCCCCGACACTCGACTCTTGATTTGGGAATGATGAAGATTGTTTCCCTTTTCTCCTCTGCTGTCTCTCCCCCCCCTCACACAAACTCCAGCTTATCCCACTCCCTTTCACTATCAGTGATTGACTGCACCTCCCATGCGCAGGGAGGAGCCTGCATATGTTGTGCGAGGGTGTGTGTGTGTGTGTGGGGGGGGGATTACATGTTTGGGTGTGTGGCGTAGACTAGCTTGGCCCTGCCCCCCCCCCCTTCTTGTGTTGCTCCAGTGGGAGTGCGTGTGCTCTTTGTCCTGTCAACTGTTGTGCGAGGTGTGCTGCTTTCCCTGTCAGCCACTACTGCTGCTGCTGCTGCCGCCGTCACCGCCTCCGCTTGGGACCGAGGGGGTTGCATGTGCTCTGAGCATGGACTCGGTTCAGCTGGGACACAAGGACTCATGCTGGGGGGCTCAGAAAGAAAATAAAACCCAAACAAAACAAAAAAACAGTGTACATATGAGGCTGGAGCTCAGCTTTGGCAAAGTGACTTGGCTGATGGGGCCAGCCAAAGGGTCGGTGGTGGTGAGACCGGAATGTGTGTGGGAGGGTTTTGCCACGCTCAATTTGAGCCATGATTGGTAGACTGGCAGAGCAGATATGGGATAGTTCGAGGCTATTTCTAGAGCTTACACCCTGATGGAGCTGGCACGAGGGGATGAAGGGCCGGGGCGGGACGCACCGATAAGGGCAGGGCAGCTGTGGAGAGCTGTTTCAGAAGAGCCACGGCCACTAATCTGCACTCCCTGCACGTCTGCAGTGATGTCATCCAACATGACATCACCCTTAGCCCTTACTCTCCCGGACACATGACACAAACACACACACACACACACACACACACACTTGTGCGCGTGTAAACCAAAAGGATCACACAATGGGATGTGGAGGAGGGTGAGCTCTGAGTTCACTCCCGTGCTTAACAAAAGGTCACACACACATTGTTAGGTTTATAATGAGCAAATCATGGTACGTACTTCAGTAGCTTTCTGCTGGCCACCTGTTTCCTCCTGAAGCTGACCAAATAGTTTCGCCTAAAACCATTTCGAGTGGCTTCACTCTATTCAAGTCAGAATCTGTGAGGTTTATCTTCCCATTTTATGAGCCTAAAACAGGCTATTTTAATCCAAATCAACATCTTTTCCTAAACCTACGCGAGTAATTGTGTAGTTTAAACCTGACTATGTTGTTTCCTTTGAAGAAGGAAGCGTATTGTTGAAGGATTGTATGCTATAACGATACAAATTGACACGTGTTGCTGGACTTTCCAAGTAAAACGCACGGAAAATGAGGAAAGTTACTTTTTGTAAGATATCGTACGAACTGTTGTATAAGGAACTACTGTCTAAAACACTGAATATATGTATACAGTAAGAATTTGAAGAATACAGCATCATACAGTATATAAACCATGATTACAGGTTCATTAAAACCTGTAACCTGACATTACTTCAATCTCAGCATGACATGTTGTGAATTAAAGATTAATTATCTATTCTTACTGTGAGAGCACTGTCCAGTGCAATTCAGTGCAATTGCTCTGCGATGACTGGGGGGTGATAAAACAACACGGTACATTTTGATTGCAAACTGTATTGCAATTTATAAAGGTTTTTCTTTGGTTAGTTTACTCCTTACCTGAACAGATAATTATTATATTATAGATGCAAACCTGTCATGCAAAACACAGACGGGCTAGCTCAAAATAGCTGTTGCTAATAATGCATTTACCAGCTTGTATCAGCATGAAATGCAGCCCAAAAAAAATTTGTATTTTCCCAACATCTTTGAAGGTAAAATGACTAAATTAAAGCCAGGCTAACGACACACTACTCTACATCTGCACAAGTGAAATTATTAATATGAAAGCATTCTTTGCACAAGCCTTGCAGTACTGTAAAGTGCATGAAATACACAAACAACGACGTGCTCAGAACTCTGTGACTGTATCATGCGTTAAGCACGCTGTGTTTTGTGATAGAAGGGGCACGAGTGCAGCCTGAGTGCAGCGAGCTATTCGAGAGGGTTTGTAAATGCACAATGAAAAGCTGAACGTCTGACCCAGACATAATCCAGCTAACAATGACAGCACTCAAAGAATAGACTCATAGCGCTTTTTTTAAAAAGGGATACTGAGGTCCGTCCAGCTCCGTCTCATCTCTCCTTTACTTCAGTGCTTGTCCCCATATTTACAATTCTCTGTGTGGTGAGCATGCAATACAGTGCAATGACAGCCATCAGTACAGAGTGCAACAGTGGCAGTCCAGACTCCAGCAATCAGTCAAATAGATTCTGACGAATTCCAGCATGTTGCAAAAAAAATGCTTTATCGCAAAGGTTGTTTTGTTGGTGTAAATGGGAACGACAGGAGAGCATCCTGTGGAATGTAATGTTCCTTTGGCGTTAGTGGCAGCCCATCCTTGGGTAAAACGGAGGAGACGGAGAGGAGAGGTAAACAGGCAGCTCGGCACCTTGGATCTTAAATGTTTGTTTCTAACTAGGTCAGACCGCAGCAGCGGCGCTGGGCTGCTGTTACGCCACATCTGCCAGTCTCTCTTTTCTCTTCTTCAGCTCGATTCAGTTCGAGCTATACCAGATAAATATTTGCCAGAAATACTATTTTATTAACAGAGCATACATACGGGCTATACATCAAAAAGAATGATACATTACAGAAAACACATTATTAAATGTTTATCTACTATATAGAGCCGCGATGTTGGCATCAATGCGCGGAGAAGAGGTTAAAGATTGGGCAACACTCGACCTGGCAATGATGACACTTATTCATGTTCAAACTTTTACATTTACAGCTCACTGTGGAATGAACTACTGATTGAGGGAGCAGTGAATGAGTGAACGAGGGAGTCATTTTGGACACAGTTTAGTTGCTGGCGTTGCGAGCCAGCTGTAATGTGAATCAGTCCATGCAAAGTCAGAAGGACCAATCAACATTTGGACGGAAGGCCAGCTCGACAGATCCCTGCTGGCTTGTATCACAAACAGCAACAGAAGTGAGAGCGATGCTGATCAGTCTGCAGAAACTTGAAAAGATGTTGCTTTCTGCAAATGATCGAAGCATACTGGATAGGCAGATGGTCACTGGCAGCTTAAAAATATTCAGGGCATTAGGATGCAGCGCGTATTTTGCCTTTCTCGGGCTCCTCGTATCACGTGTTACCGCATGCGCATGTCATCACACTACGTGGTTGTCAACACTCAGACCAGAGTACAAGTGAAAGTATACGTCTCCTATAGGCCGCCGCTGTAATATCTTCGTGAAGCGTCCGACCTCTTTTACGCATGCATGTGTGTGTGTGTGTGCGTTAACACTCAATATTATTATTATGTTTTTACATTTTTGTTATTTTGTACATAGATTATTTCCGTTGAAAAGTGGAGGTTGAGGAGTCTGACACACCAAACAAACAGACTAGAGAAATGACTTCCCTCATCGGATGTTATAGCTCCTGTATTCAATCCTGCTCTAGAGAAAACTCTCGAGGTTTGGATAGGACAGAGCGCCCCGTCAGCATATGACCCCCCCATACAGGGACACCCAAATACATTATCGAGCTGGTGAAAAACACTGGTGTGTGACTCTTTACTCTTTTACCTTACACTCTTCCTCTATTCCGTAAGTTATATTAAAGTAAAAACATGTATTCCTTAAATGTAAACACTGTCAATGATGCTTCAAAAAGGCAAAAAAATATATTCATAACAATGAGTGCATGACAAATCACTGATAAGCATGTGTAACCGGGGTAGATTAAAGAGAGCCATGAATGAGTAAATGAGTGTTTGCATGCGTACTGAGCAGTCCTTTAAAAGGGATGCGCAGGGAGCCGCTTTGATGGGGCCCTCTGTATTCCTGTCACGCCCAAGGCCCTATCCATTACAGCTCATTACCCGGGGAGAGAATGAAAGAGAGGAGACCCTTGGCCGCACTCGCCCGGGCTCACAGAAGGCCCAGCAGGGTTAAACATCAACCCAGCCACCGAAACCTACCAGCTGGGCAGGTGTCAACACCACTAGGATTGCTGAGGGGATGATGCTGCAACAAACTATGGAGAAAGTAAAGTGATCACAGAAGTAATATACAGCACAGCTCCCTGGAATACATTGAACGTAATTTGGTGAGATGTAAATCACGCACATTCTGCCGATTTGCTATCGGGATGAGGGAAAGGAAGTATGTAACAAGCGAAAGGTTTTCAAACCGCACCGAGCTGAGAAATAGAACGAACCGAGGCCATTTAAAATCTAATTGCACATTAGCACATCATAATGGATCCTTCAATCGCGACGCTTTCTTCTTGTTTCAGCTACTGCACTTAACAGGCGTAAGCTGAATCTGAAAAGATCAGTATATCTGTTGGAGGGCACAATTTGTGCATCAATTAATTTGTTCAGTCTACAAATAGGACTGACTGAAGGTGTCAGCTTTTAAGTCACTGAATTCAATCTTTTTTTCACGGAACGAACACACTCAGTTTGGTTCTGGGATTATAATTAAAAAGAAAGAAAACATACTCGGATGCTTGTCCTGACATTTCCATGTGAACAACAAAACAGATTCAGTAATTGGGCGCTGGTGTTCTCTGTCTGTGAGAGTGTTTGGACATCCAACACCAGCAGTAAGAGAAACCCGTCTCATTCATGGGAGCTTATCTTAGTTCATGTACTTAAGCTAATCCGGGGACTCTGAGTAACAGACGATACAACCTTGAAAATCTACAAAAAGTTATTTTGCCTGAATCTGGCGGAACATTGGAACAAAATAAATAAATAAATCACACACTAAGCCGGGCTGCTAGAACTTCAAAACTGAATAGCCATCTCTGTCCTTGTTGCAAATGAAGAGCCCTCTGTTTATGAAAGCAGGTCAAATTAACCTTTTCAAAACACCCACCTCTGTCTTAGCACCTAAACAACTACGCATTACTCTTGAATTAATAATGTGCTCGTTACAATCTCGGATAGAGAGGGGATAATGCCGTGAAGCCTTGAAAATCATCACCGAATTAAAGCCATTATGTTTTTAGATGCTTTTGCTCTCCTAGTCTGCATGGGGATGGAGCATAATAATGCACGGTGGTAGGGCAAACCTGCTCTGTACAACACATTAATACCCTGAGAGCTCCGTTTCATCTACGCCGAATCATGCTGATGCATTGCAAATGAGATGGCGAGAGGGGAAGGATGCCAAAGAGAGAAGGAGAACGATGCAGTCTTCCTCTGCCTAATTATCCTGCTGCAATGAACAGAATGAAAACACTGCTGTTGTTTTTCTTCTTATTGGCGGAAAAAAAATAAAAAAATCTGTAACCGGGCATTTGATTGTTGTCGCTACTTCGAGCATTACTTCAATGGACAGTGTCCACGCCCACATCCTTACTGTGTGTGCACGCCAGTAATCACCCCCTACAAATACTGAATCAACATTTGAGAAGACCGTGCAGTGAATGAAGAATAAGTGAATGAATGAATACGCTGATGCCAGGATGAATTGATAACAACATGGATCACTTATCTGACTGTAAGAAAAGGAGACAGTGTGTGTGTGTGTGTGTGTGTGTGTGTGTGTTGCTGTTGTTGTGCACATGAGATCAACAAGCATGTGACCTTCAGCAACAGGGAAGTGGGATTGATGGAATGACTGGAGGGAAGAAGGAGGATGACGAGCTGGTAAAGGAGACATTTCCCCTACAATGAGGAGAGACAACAGGGTGTATGCAAATTATCACAAATATGAACAAGAGGAGAGGCGAGGAGAGGAGAACATTGGTGCAGTGGCACGAAATGAGGACGAAGAGGGCAAAGAGAGAGGAGAGAAGAGGATCCGGGGACAAGTCTGTGAGCGCTGGATTGGGTTTAATGGAGCGGAAATCCACCAGCGAGCCGCGGCTCCGAACGCAGCTATTAGCATGAACGGAGCAAATAAGACGGGAGCAAAGTGACAAATGATAGCGAAGCAGGAATGGACACGGGAGACGGAAGAAATTACCACATGAGCGGGGGGGGGGGGCAGAGGCTCATAACATGAAGGGTTTACAGACGATGCTGGCAGAGCAAAAAAAGTGAATGTCAGTAAGTGAGTGAGATGTGGAGTGAGATGGGGAGAGGAAGAAGGGAGGGAGCAATAGAAAAGGTTGGATATTACAGTGGAACCACCTGGGGAATGTTTACAGAATTTAATAACTCTAAATGGCATCACTTTATTGGATTTATGGATGGATGTGTCTCTCACTCCCTCACAGTGCTGCTATGTTCTCACAGACACGCTCCCAACACCCCCACCTGCAACAATTACCGCGGTAACCCATTGGTGCAGCTTTATGAAAAATGACAGGGGGGGGGGGGGGGGGGTTTGTATCGAGGGCTCTCGAATCCCGTTCAGAGCTTCGGGCTAAAGCTTCTTACAACACGGGTGCTGACACCACTGTTTCACTACCTTATATGGTCGGTGGAACTGTGACATCATGCCTGTCATTTCAAAATAAGAGATATATATTAAGCCCAATATGTTTTTCTAAATCTGTTCACGATTCACAAGCACTCAATTCAACAAAAGTGGGTATGAGAAGAGTCTCCTTTCATCTCAAAAAGCCATTTAAATACTGTTTCAGGATAATCAGAATTGAGGTAAGACTAGCCGTTCAATTGTCAAGCGGATTTCAAGTGAACTTGTGAAATGTGGCTAAAAAGAGATGCAAGTTTAGACAAAGTCATGTTTATCTACTCATCTATACCCAATTCTCTTGATCAGGAGTCTCTCCCAGCATGCATCTCTATATGGTCGCTCAGTATGCAGTATAGTATGCAATGCAAACAGAATTAAAGCATAAACTGAGCAGATTGCCTGAGACGAGCGAGACGGGGAGAGACAGACAAAACAGGAAGAGAAAAACGAATGTAAAGAATTGCTTTGGCCATTTTCTCCATCTGCTAATATTCAGAGTCTGTGAGTGACGGCAAAAATAAGCTTCCCCGCTGTGTTAGAGACGCAGCGTTTCCATAAAAACACATGAGTCACACTGGTGCCCACAGTGCTGAGAACTTCAGCTCCCCAAACACACGCACGCATTAGATACGCATCTAATTACAGACACACAGTCACAACCATCCACAGACTGAAGGAACTATTTTCTCCCACGGAGAGATGGTAAACATCTCTAGGGCCGATATCGGCAAAACCTCGGCAACTCACACAAAAACAATGAGGATTGATAGACAGCACTACAGGTAGAGGATAGATATGTATTTGGGGTGAACTGTCCCTTCAAAAAGAAACGATTTCAGGTAGCTTCAACGTGTTTACATACATGAATAAAACTATGTCCTCCACATAAAGTGCAATATATGTAGATAAGACTAGCTTGCTGCACTGATGAATAATTATTGAAAAGTTCAGATATGCTCGACGGTTCAACCAAAGCACTCTAGCTGCTGCCAAAGAATCTAAAAACCGACATGTTGCATCCACTGCGGTATTCATCAGTGTGTCCACGGAGTCCGGGAAAGGTCTGTGTGGATCAGATGAGGGCGCAGGAGCTAGTGAGGGTCAGAACATCTCTGATGCAAGTAAAACGTGCAGAGCGCAACAAGTGACACGGAGGGTACGGCAGCATCAGGTCAGCGCAGAAAACCATTACAGACCATCGCATGGAGACGCTTGATTAGAAACAGCATATGGCAGAGCATAAAAACATGATTAAAGAAATATTGTGGTATTCAGTTAAACTCAAGTAAGTAGTCATGCCACAAAACACAAAATATATATATATATATATATAGAAATATTAAATTGCTTCCCTAAAAGTTTTGGAATTGCTTCCTTCTTTCTGTAGTGCCTTCTGTTCTATCAGTGCAGTTAAAGTTACTTCCATAATAATTACCTCGACTGTAAATCGTGCACCCTGTCTGTCACGATGTCCAGATGATACATGACATGGGAAGAACCTGAAAAGAACAGCCTGTCTATATCCTGAAGAGTGTACTTCAGTATAAATAGATGTACTTCCTTAATCCAGTGATGTGCGTGTGCGTGTGCGTGTGAGTTTGCACAGGGTAGTCGTGATCGTCCACACATCGCTGTGTTTCTGCTTTAGCCAACGATAGGAGACTTCTGTGTCCAGCCTCTCATTAACACCGATCAATATTTCATTTTAGAAGTCCAGCTGCTCCTCATCTGCAGGTCGCTCTCCTGAGACCGACTCGGGCAACACGGCCTAACGATGTCGTCACAGCTGACACACACTCTGCAAATGTGTGTGTGTGTGTGTGTGTGTCTGCTCTCACGACACAATCTTAACAGAAATTCATGCAAATATGTGGCTGTGAAATGTAATAGGAGAATATACATTTTGATTACTGTTAAGTTAAGTAATCAAACTCGTATAAATGACTGAATTGTAGGTAATTGTCTGGTGGTATGACGTTTGAGATGTACAGTGGATACTAAATGTTCCCCGCACGCGCCGCATCCCTCACATTCGAGGCTGCACATCTGCACACCAGGGAGTTTGCCAGGCTATAGGATTCCCTCCCTCCACCCTCCATCTCTCCTCCGTCTCATCATCTCTCTTCTGCCTTCTTCCGCAGTGTTTTCTGCCCTCGGGCTGCTCCCGTCAGTCTCCTTCTACTACACGAGGACATGTTTAGAGAGAGCTATCATTAAATAGGAGTCAATGTGTGCATTTGCAAGAGTGATGCACGGGGCGTGCACGCGCACGTGTTTCTGCGTTAAGTCAGGTGAGATAAGATACCTCCTGAACGTTCCAATTTCCCGTCCGATATTTGCTTTCTTCGCCGGGGGGCTTTATCATAAATGCTGATAGGCTAGGAAACCTCACTACTGTTTGAAGGGGGGGGGAGCGAGGATGAAATTGGAGAGTGATGAGTTTGAAATGGAGAGAAGGGAGCGAGGTTGGAAAAATAGACGGCATAACAGAATGAGTAGGAGTGGGAAAGAAAATGAGAAAACAGCGGGACAAAGGAAGGGTACATATACGAGCTCATTTTGTCCGACTGCACCGGGGGAACAGTTCACCATGTTCCACACTGAACAATTGCTCGTGTTCCCTTGTGATAGTTTGACAGTGATGTTAATGCCTCATTAAAAGTACGAAGAGAGGCAGCAGCTCGGCACCGAGTTTTTCGAAACCGAGAACTGTGGAACATCTCTTCAAAAGCAGCACCTCCGTTAATTAATCTCCACAGATGGACACCGTGGCTGCTTTCCAGACGCAGCAAACATAGGTGCTGGGAATTATAGCTAGTTACTTGTGCAGGCGTGGAAAGGCCATCAAACGATCCGGAGCGCGATCGCAGGACAACACGGCCCCGTCCGGAATGGTTGTTGACGTCATTGGGGTCGGGCACTTGTTTGCCAAGTGGCTGAACTCCTGAGGAAGTCAGAAACTGGCAATTATCACAGCCTGAAGCAAAACACCATAGCACGGGGTGGCACTGTGGACGGAAGGCTGTACATAGATCTGTAGAGTTTAGACTCTGACGCCAGAGATGGACTGATATAAACGGTATGCGGGGCAGCTTGGGTTAGTGAGGCGGGGAAATACAGCAAAAACATCTCAGTCGATACCAACATATAAATGAAGTCGCTAGTGATGACGTGACATATTTTCTAAAGCTTAAAATTCCCTTGCAGTAGATACAGAACATGAAAAATCACAGTTGCTTGGGCTGTGAAGAAATAGCCACAGCATGTGTGACGTGCTTTTTTAACAGGGGGGGAAAGCAATTACTGTTTGTGCTGCCGCACTCGCACTCTGCATGCGCTATCAGATGGCGAGGCGATAATATTCCCTATTCCCGTCTCTTTTGGCACAGCTTTTAGACTTGGTTGACGGTTGACACTGCATATTTACTTGCCTCTCCATTTTCTATTGCGAGGCAAAGCAAAATGAATCATATTTCATTTTACATACAACCTTTTTGCGAAGACATGAGTTGAATGGCATTCAACTCCACACTAGAAAATGATCGTGCTCTGGCACGACATGGCGGAGGATCACCGTGTAAGACAGAGCCGCATTAGAAGTGACAGACTTGGAGAGTCAGGATTCACTTCCTCTCACGATACACCGACAACACAACACGCAAATGTCAACAGTGACCTGAATAACCAGCCATCAGGTATAGAGGGAGAGGCACCAGAATAGAACAGACATGTGAACATATCCAGCGCACGCAAAACGCGCACCGGTACCGGCGCGACAAGCAAAAACCCACCTGTCATTGTCGACGCTCCTGAAGCCGGGGAGGATGTGCCTGAAGCTGGAGTTGCGGTCCAGTTTGGGTTGACTCTTGGTGCGCTTTATGGAACCCTTCAGCCGGCGACTTAGAAAGCCCTGACGGAGAGAGAGAGAGGGAGAGACAGACAATAAGACGGTGTCTCTGCCACTTTGTGAGGGAAGTCTCCGAGATGTCAATCGTCGAGCTCAAACTCGGCAGCAGGACAGAACACATTAACACAGACACTTGCGCTCCACGTCCTAAATTTGGGGTGTCGTGTGCAGTTAATGCGTAATACATGAGTGTAGATCTTCATGTCAGAGTGAGAGTGACGTTCACAGTGGAAAGAAGGAAGGACAAGGTCAAAGACAAAATGTTCCTTGAATGCAAAGAGACATAAAACTACAAACACAGTCACGTACAGGACCTTGACAAAAGATTCTCAAAGAGCATAGATGTAATAATAACGGTGGTAGGTAATATGTATGCAGAAATTACAGACTGATTCCCACAGCAGGAATTACGTCAGTGCTTGCGGAAATTAATTAGACGGATACACCCCTTTATTAGTGTTCTCGTTC
This sequence comes from Anarrhichthys ocellatus, assembly GCF_004355925.1. NCBI lineage: Eukaryota > Metazoa > Chordata > Actinopteri > Perciformes > Anarhichadidae > Anarrhichthys > Anarrhichthys ocellatus. The sequence goes on from NW_022280053.1 coordinate 1,900,589, forward strand.
CTCTCTTTGTCTGAGTCTGTGTGTTTACTTCTTCTAACATCTGCAATCGCACTCACCCCCCACCAAGCACCTCGCTGTCTCCATGGCAACTGTTGAGGCTGGCATTAAGAGCGAGAGAATATGAACAAATGAGATGTGGTGCAGGAACGACAGGCTGTTGCAAGTATTGAGAAAAAAAACCCGGAAAAAAACACAAATATTTTTTCAGCTTCTTTTTTTGAATTCACTGCTGGGAAGAAGATCAGAAAAATAAAGGACTTTGAATAACGAGTATTTATAGGAGAGTAGATGACGAAGAAGACGGAACTTAAGCAAGCCGGCGTGTCGGGGAAAGTGTTAAACCAGGTAGCGTTCAGGCTCAGGTGTAACTTTTTATTCCAATCGAAACCGACACAGTTCACATGCTAAACAATAGGGCGAACACCTTCAAGAGCCACAGTGTGGTGAGGAGACAAGAGACAGGAGACACACCGCTCAACGACCTCCCTCAGTCCCAGTCAGGCCATTAACACACCTGTATAATTACCACCTACAGCGTGAATAGGTCGCCCCGGGCAGCAATGGAAGAGGGATAATTAGAGAGTGACTTCCAGACAGCCTGCCAGCTGATCACAGAGGAGCCACTGCATCCTGATGAACAACACCTGTCATCTGTAAAACCCTGTGGGCTCGGAACAAAGACTCGCTAATGTCAGTGTATTCCTGCTCACACGGGAGCGTCTCTGTTCCGTCGGTGTGTGACCCAAAATAATAGCTGTCCAACTTCAACGCTGCGTACCTATTTTTAGGAGTTTCTTAAAACTGTGTTCACACACCGCCAAAATGATAAGATAGCAGTCAGTATTCACAGAGTGTGCTGTTGATGCACGGTGCCGTCTCGCAACGCAATGCTCAAGAGGATAACGGAGGAGCTGCTCGCAGCTGCTGAAAGTTGAAAAACAAATTGCGCAGAGAGGCGAGAAAGCTGGAGGAAAATCTTGAAAACAAGTATTAAAAGGGCACTCTGCCAATTCCTACACATGAAGTTCAGGAGTACTATTCAGCCGGCGAAATACAGTTGTTCTCCTGTGGCTCTGGAGGGAGCTTCGGAAAATAACTGTGTGAGTGTGAGCTCGGAGGCTACAGATTTATAACAGAAGGCCTGCATTAGAACCTTGGATATGGACTTTGAATAAGGAGGGAACTTCCCAGACAGGGGAAATCTAAAGAGGGATGCTACTGAGGGTACACCGATTTATTGTACTGCAAAAACCAGTGTACACCACATCCTGTCTGCAATTAGTAGATGTTGAAGTATGAAAATGGGACAGCGTAGTGCTGCTACTGCAAAGGTTGCGGGAGGATCATTTTAATTCCTGTCGTCACTTGAAACATTCCAAAAAGAAATCAGCTGTTTTGTCATTCATCGTGATCGGGAATGAGTTACTTTGTGCTCATGATAGTTAGTCGGATCTGACATATGAAGGCTTACTGTTGCTACCTGTTCAGGGGATTTTAGCTGAAAATGAGCAGGGCTGAGTCACTGCTGTCGGTAACGAAACTGCCACATGACGCTCTCTCCCTCTTCCCTTCCCTCCCTTAGCCGTCGCTCACTCCATATGTGTATGCGAAGCGTGTGGGCATGTGGTTAGATTAGCATTAGGCACCGTTCTGAACAAAGACAAACATGAGTCAGACTGTGCAGTGGGAATTTGGTCGTCTTCGACTGCATTTCGCACCCACCCCCCCCCCCTCCTCCTCCTCCAGATCACACAAGGAGAGGACTCGAGGAGAGGCAGAGGATTTTTTTGACTTTCTGATGGCAATGATGGCGCTGCAGCAGAAAACACCCACGCACTCTGAATGCGCAAACAGTGACACACACACACCTTTCCTCATTTCTGGATATCATTCACAATCACCTCCGGATTTATAGTAATTCCACGCCTCTTCCCTGTAGGCCAGGGCCTACAGAGGATCTGTGCCTGCCGCTGTTGGTATATTCACAGCTGACAAATTAAAACGCTTCTCTTTTTTTTTTTCTCCTCCATCCGCGGAAATAAGTCAGCGAAGAGAAACCTGTCCCTGTAGGCGAGGCAGATTGATTAGTGGCTGCTTGTTCTGTTTTTACTTCTCTGCTTGCCCTGATGGATGGACTCTGGAGGACGGAGGGAGAGAGGGAAACAGAAAGGAGAGGAAGAGAGAGAGAGAGAGAGAGAGAGAGAGACATCAGGAAGATACACCATGATTGCTCTGATAATTTCGCATTCCTCGCTCTCCTTTTCAGCCACTCCAGTGCTTGCGGACGGCGATGCGACATTATACAACGCTGCTCTCTAAGTCAGTCAGCCTGTCAAAGCCCTTGCAGAGCTATTGCACAGGTTAAAAGGTCAGCAGATATTAACTGCCTGCTTCCTCACTTACAATCAGTCAGCAAGGAAGACTGATGCCTATATTAACACCGGATTAAACCCCACTGGAGACACTGGAAGCACCACAAAAAGTGTTAGCATTTAATTTGCCTCGACCGCAAGCTCATATAAGATGATTGAGAGAGCGAGAGAAAGAAATATATATATGCTGGACGAGAGGAAAAAAAAGATAGAGACATATGGTGAAATGGAGGAGAGGACAGATGTGGAGGTGAGAATAGTCACACAAAAAAAAAAAAAAATGGAGAAAAAATGACAGTGATTGCTTGCCAGAGAGGGATAAGCTCTAGGAGCAGGACAAATGGAAAAAGTGCAATGTGTGGGTGGCAGAGCGTGAGCTGAGAGAAAAAGCAATAGAATGAGACTAAACGGGGGAGTGAGGAGAAAAGTGCAGCAAATGAGCGACAAGGTCGCCGGTGGATCAGGGCTCAGTGGCGGCCGCGGAGAGGAGCCGGCGAGAGCTGAAGCAAAAGACGGTCAACAGTAGAATGAGTTCGGTTCCTCCCTGTGGTTCACATTCTGATCAGTCACACGTCTCAGCATGTGTGTTTTCATGTGACATCAGTTGTTACGTGTCAAGGAACTGATGGCTGACATTTCCTGACAACTAAAAAAAACAAACATTGTAAACAAGCTCGACCTCTCTCCAGTATGTCTTACTGCATGTGATCAGTTCTCAAAGGGGACACGTCATGAAAAACACCCTTTTTTTCAGTGCTTGTGCACATATATTTTGGGCATCTGGAGCGCTAACCGACCCGCAAACTGTATGTAAGTATGAGAAAAGTAACGTGTTTGTCAACGTTAAGGCATGAAAGGTGTTCCAGTAGAAGCCTGAAATACCCTTACGAGGAGGAAAATAAAGCTGACATGACCAGAGACTACAATGAAAACTGACACCTAATGAGATTTCATGCATCGCATCATTGTTCTATTGTGTGGTAAAGAAACTGGTAAATTGACTTATGGGAATACAATTTCCCCGCGAGCTTGGTTAATAATGTCTATAAATATCAATGCATGAATGAAAAGAAATTCAATACGGGACATAAATACTGTTGAGATCCCTCCGTTAATTAATTTCTGTTTGGCTCTTGCATATCATTGGTCCGCTGTCACGTCTGAACCTTTTACATCTCATTTTGCAAACACACACACTTACGCACAGAAACACGATAAGGCCATTACAGCCGGTGCAACCTGACAGGGGGCATTACAGTATCACATGTCAGCGTGAATTTCAATGAGCTCTTTAATTATTCCGCATTCCTACGGCTGACAGCTAATTAGCGGAAGGAGGGGATGGATTAATCTGACTCAACATGCGTCCTCGAAGGGGATCAGACTCCTCCAGCCCCGGCGTATTGTCCTCGCTCCAAAGGGTCTTTGACGGCTGTAGAAAGAATACGTTTGTCCATATTTGCCATGTCACCTTGTTTACAGTGCAGAATGTGTGTTAGCGTTCCTCTGCGCATGCCCGTGTGTGTCTGAGAGTGCAACAGGCCTGCATACTTGATTGTAATCTCAGCCTGTCCAAGCCCATTAAATCACCACTAAAGAGGACAGCTCAATTTTATCGCTGGGCTCTTTTTAGTTGTTGTGTTTTTTTTCATGAAATTAAAGCAAATGCTTGCAACAAGTTAATTCTATTCCCTTGGCTTGGCAATTCCAGGCTCCCCTAATGGGGGGCTGATAGAATCAGTGCCTGGACAATCAGCAGGGTGTTCCCTGCTTCCACATCCACCTCTCTTGTCCTCCTCAAGCACAACCTGATGAAAACAAGAGACATACCTGTCCAATTAGACCCCCTGCTATTATCTGAGAAGAGAGGGGAGGCAGGAGGGGGAGAGATTGGATAAGGAGCTAAGTCAAAATTGAGAATCAATCCAGCCAGCTGGTGCGAGACGTGGACGTGACAGACTTAGATAAGGTCTGTTTGTCGTCTCTTTAAACAAGTGCTGAATAAGAGAAACCACCAAGTTGCAACTTTTGCATTTAACGTATGCAATCTTTTAGTATTTCTGAATTGGCTGTGGAAGATTAGGCTTTGGAGAGATTTTAGTTTTCTTGCATGCCTACTGGGGAGAAATTGTTTTTGAGAAGTGCTGGAGGATGTGCTTACGAGTGTGTGTGTGTGTGTGTGTGTGTGTGTGTGTGTGTGTGTGTGTGTGTGTG
>NW_022280053.1:1905184-1923533 GCF_004355925.1 Anarrhichthys ocellatus
GTGTGTGTGTGTGTGTGTGTGTGTGTGTGTGTGTGTGTGTGTGTGTGGGTGTGCGCAGCATCCATTTGTGTGTGCAGACAGTGAACCCAGTCTCTGCAAAAGAACATGAGAGACAAACATTTTGACAGATTTAGCTCAAGGCCTAGGAGGGATACTTTAGATGTCACCACAACTCTTTTCACTGGAGGGAGAACAGTGAGGGGTGGTTTGTCATTGCTAAAAGTGGGAGATGCAGGAGAGACGGAGGAGAATACGGCCGCCTGCCTGCAGGTCTTCCTGTTTGCATTCCTACATTTGTGTGTGCCATCATGCCGGTATCTAATCCCTCTATCCCCCATACAATACTGTGTTTTTCTCTACTGTAAGAGCATCCATTTGAACTATCGGCAAATATGTGATGATGATCAACACAATTTTAGTGAAATCTGATTTGTTTACTTGTTTACATCCAACAAAAGTTGATGGAAAAAAGTTGCTATGGGGAACTTAGTTGACTGTGCTACCCTCAAAGTCCAGAAGGGGGCAGTATGATGAAATAGTGGGTCAAACATTGTCTGGGGCTGCTTTCTTTGCCCAAGAAGTTACTGCTGCTTAGCAATGAGCCCACAGAAGTACGTTAAGTGGTCATGTGATTGAGACAGGATGACTTTGCTGCAGTGCTCCCCCCCCCTTCTTCCCTGGAGAGTACAAGGAGCAGTGTAACAGACACTTAATCAATATTTAGCCCCTCTATCTTACCCTTCCTGTCTCCTATAAGCTTTTTATTCTCCTTTTATTTTATATATATATATATATATATACACACACTCATATCCACTCATTGATTCCTGGTCATGTCAAAATAACACGACTCAATGACTCAATTCACATTCATGAGAAAAAGACACTCGCACGCGCACACTCACACAAACCTCATTTCCTCTTCTTTATATGAGCAGATGAGAGTTTTGCAATCTCTAGCTTATCAGGCTGTGGTGATTTCATCAACTCCTCAGTGAAGTTAAAACTGTTTCATGAGACACTTTATTCTCACTCTGCAGGTGGTCCAACACCAGTGGTTCTAGTTCTTATTTATTTGTATTTCCTGTGGGTTTTTGCTCAGCCTTAGAGGTATCCAGATTTGTCTCTTTTAGAGATAAACACTACATGATGGTGAAACTTTGAGTGCTGAAGATGTCTGATAGAGATCCTAACAGCCTAACATCCACTGTTTACAGTTCACCTCCAGGTTGTCATCTCCCCGCTCATTACTTATTAAATGCCAATATGCACTGCTAATTGCTAATTAGCGTGAAATTGATGACTCATAGCAAAATTTTTTGCTTCATTAACTGGCTGTTTATCTATTGAATTAAATATGGCAGAAAGCGTACCGGATTCGAATTAGAGAAAGATGACAGACAAAGAACTGCTCTGTGTGTGTGTGTGTGTTTCAAGAGGAAGAGAGACAGTTTGCTTATGAGCGAGCGAGTGACTGTGGGAGGTGTGGGAGCGTGCGTGTCGGCTCACATGAAGCATGTTGAAATTATTCAGTGTGAGATGCAATGAAAAATCTCACATGATGTAAAAAAAAAAAAAAAAAAAAAAAAAAGGCAGGATGGTGTGCTGAACATAAAACCCATGATGTGGAGACGTGTGAGGTGTAGACGCCTAACATCAAAGGCCCCATTCCAACATTTGAAGTAAATGAGTTTCATATTGGCATGGGTCCATCTGGACACCAGACACATCTCCTGACATATATACACAGCTGAGAGCCTCCTAAGGCAAACTAAGGTGGAGACGGAGACAACACGGACGTAGACCACAGAGACGATACATAAAAACAAACTCACAGTACTCACGGTGACTCTGAAAGGTGTGGCAGCCGTGGACGTAGCCTCCATAGTGGGTGTGTTCTTGTCTGAGGAGCTGCCTGGCATGCTGCGTCGGCGTCCTGTCCTCTCTGGAGGAGACTCTGCAGAACACAGACAGATCTTTAAGCTTTCTTTTTCTCACTTTGTGCAGCTCGACATTTTGGGAAATGCAATTGTTCCCTTTCTTGTCGAGAGTTACAGGAGAAGATTGACACCACTCAAGACAATTAGCTTAGCTTAGCCTAGCTTAGCTTAGCGTAAAGACTGTAAGCAAGGGGAAACAGCTAGCTAGGCTCTCTCAAAAGTAAAAACAGAACCAAAGACACTGACAGAGTGTTGAGTGAGGGTGTGGAGTTTGGGTTGCCCGATGGACTGAGACTCAGAGTGCTTCAAGAGAAAGTTTAGATATGACATATAAAGAATTCAACGTGTGCCGTGTGGACTTTAGATAAAAGGCAAATGTTGTATGAGAATATGCAAAAATACATGTTAGACTGTGCATCACTGGACCGTGTGTAGGCCTATCCCTCACTAAATGAGTCCATTCAGGAAGTAGGCTGTTGCTTTCCATTCCGGATTTTTCCATCATTTCCCTGTTTACTGATAACTTATCTGTTATCTTTTTTTTATCTTGAATCTGTCAATCTAATGCTTTCCCTTTACTTGGAAACACACAGAGCAGCATGGTATCAGATCAGTATGAAAGAGTTGTTCTGGAGTCACTGACTGAGAGCAGCAAATCTGGACACGTCCTAAAGGAATGTTGAGCATGCATGTATCCACAGACTTCACACTTAACTGCTAGCTCATATGTGAAGAGCAAACTATCACCAGGTTAGTCATTTGGTAAACTTTTATAACCCCAAAATGGTGAATGGAAAGCCACAAAGTTCTGGGCATGAACTGCAGGATGAAATTATGAAGCAACTCCTCCCCTTCTCTCGCTCTCTCACACACACATACACACTACACTGTAGTATATAATATGGATAAGGAGTGTTTTATATATATATATATATATATATATATATATATATACAAGGCGTCTGTAACCAGTGAACACTTAGTATCCTCACAAAGCTTGGTCATAAGTCCACATATTGTAAAATCAAAATGCGATAAGACTTGAGAATATGCCACTAAACAAAGGAAAGATGCATGAATTTACATATGCTGGTTTAAATACTGGCTTCAGCTAAATGAGGACTGTAGTGATCCGATATTACTAAACATTTGATGTACCGAATGTTGTGCCAAAAAGTCATATGATATTTGCATATGGAGCATCTCTAATAGGCCACACACACTTGGAGTGTGGCGTGTCTGTCGAGCTGAGATGTGCTAAATTAGCTGTCTGCTGTTCAACAGGCTGGTTGTCGGACTTAGCGCACACTGTAATTGAAGAATGAATGGTGGAAAAGCACTTCCTGCTGTGCAGAGCACAAGCCGGCATCCCAACCCCCCATAATTCTCAGCTTTACATAAACATAAACGCAGTCCGCGACAACAAACAGCAGACGGACACAACGTGCTCCGACACGGAGCAGACGTCCTCCGTCGCAAAATCAAATCTCTATAATTGAAAAGCGGAGCCATCTGGATCCTCTGAGCAGCGATTCAATGCTCTGTGGAGGTGAGGAAGACTTTAAACTAGCTCGGTCTTTGTGTCACAGAGACATGGTACGACTCAGGACGTGACTGACAATGGGAAGTGGTCCAAGTCAAGTATCAAGTACTTGAAGGAGAGTCCATGTCCAGTTAGTCTCCATCAACAAATTACAAGTCTTACGAGTCTCTGAATCCTGACCTTTAAAATCATTTCAACATTTTCTTTTGAAAGCTGTGTTAAGCCCTACTTGGAACGGTCACATTTATTTATATTTGCAGACTTAAGCCTGACTTAAGTCCAAGGCTGTGATCAAATAGTTGTTTTTTGTTTTTTTTCGCAGAAGGTTCCTAACAAAGTAAAATGTTCTGGAAGTATCTTAAGTGGCAGCCATGATAAGACAGCTAAGAGCTAAGGAAAGGAGCTTCAGTGCTTCTCTTCTTATCTCCTTTAACACATGTTACACTGGACCATTCTCTTTAAAAGGAGAAAATTACACAATTCCTTGCGGCAGCCACATTTAAAGCAATGCACCATTCGGCCCTCGATAACATCCACCATGGCTGTTTAATCGTACACTGTGGATAGATTGAAAACATTCTTCTTGGGATGTGTGATTCTGATTCCGACAGGAGTCTTTGCCTTGAATTGTGCAGCGCTGAATTTCTCACTGTAGCCTACTCAAACAAACACATCCTTCCGCCCGCCGTCACGTGAGGGCAGTTGGAATCTCTAAGCACTGCGGTTATCTTATAAATTCTCCTCGACAGCTCTCCTTGACCTCGTGTACTTTTCCATCGAGGTCAAGGAAACCTGGTTAGGAAAAGACAGGATGCCATTTTTTTTTTTTGCTATTTGATGGCAGCCCAAGTCTACAACTGTTACTGTCAGTCCGAAAAGGCCACGACCACATGTCCTATGTACAGTGTCTTCATTTGTAGCAGGGTGATAAGCTGGTCCTGTCACATCCTGGAGAACGGATACCATTATCATGGTACAATATTTAATAAAAACTGGTATACTAACAGACCACTTAAAACAAGTGTCTCACTTCCTTATTATAATAAAGAAATATTGAAATGTCTGCTGCCAGGACTGATGAGGTAATCATGAACATTGACTGAATTAAGTCAGCAGCGTGAATTTCTCTTTTCTCTCGTCAAAAACTATTTCTGCGCTCAACCCTCCAGTCTTCTTAATTCCTTAACGGAAATCCCCTCCCCCGCGCTCGTACACAGCTGGCTGCTCCGAGCTCATAGGAGAGCTCACACAGACACACAAACACACATCATTTAGTTGTGAACTAATTGCTGTGTGAAATTGCAGCGTGCGCTTCCACATGTTGTCACCATCTGGGTGTAATGCATCTTTATAAATGCATGGAAAATGTCCCTTGCCACAACTCGCTCATGTGTCTCTGACTCCAAACTTTCTCCCCGACAGCAAACGGTAAACATGCACTCGCGCCCAATAAAACTTCAATTAGAAACACGACTTCCGAAAAACCGAAGTAAATCATCAAAGAGCCGTTTAACACGGCATGTGGTGGCTGGTTTCAGATTGTTAACACTTTCTAAATGGTTCTGAACACCGTTCAGAAGGGGCCGTCTAACTGCTGTTGATTAAGCTATTCTATCTGAAGTGGTATGAGGGAGCATCTAGCATACCAAGGCTCTATTTTGTAAGGTCAATCAAAGGGTCAGAGGGCCCACAGACAACGGCTGATGAACTACCAAATCCTATTGTTTTATATCGACCTTATTTCAAATCTATTCCCTGCATATACTTTTCTTAATTTCCTCATCTTCCACCTTCTCTTCCTTATCGTGGCCATATAATTGTCGTTCTCCTTCACAAATCCACTTTCCTTCCTCCGTGTGCACTCAAGATTATCGTTATCTTCAAACCTCCATATCCAAAATGTTCTCAATGTATCATCACAACATCATCTCCTACCTTAAATCAAATTCTCATCCGACCTTACCTCCTCATTGCGCCTCTCTTGCCGCTGTTCTCTACCCTTTCACATTCCCCCAAAAGTCATACCACCGCCTCCTTCTCCTCCATCATCATATACCCACAAATAGAGCGATCACTCTGCCTTGATTCCACTCACCTCTGGGCTTACTCACAGTTGTTTAATGGGACCCTGAAAATGCCAGTGAGAGCCCTGGGGGACATAAAGCTGCACAGAGTGCATAGATAATGGTCACCTGCATTTCTTGTGTGCACAGGAGTGAATGTGTGTCACGGGTCTGGCCCTCAGAGATAGGGGCAGTGTACAGCCTGGGAGTGAAAACATCTCTTTGTGAACAGTCAATAAAAGATTAACCAAAATGAATAACTGAGTGTGAAAGGAATAGTTTGACTTTTTGAGAAATTGTTTGTTCTCCTTCCACTTGCCAATCAATCCACCCACCAACCCATCTACCCGTCCATCCATCGTTCTGTCATATCCAGAGCTCTTCCTTCCTCCCAGTAACATTCAGTTATGCTTTGACGAGTGGCAGGAGAATGGATATTTTCCCAAAAAGTCAATCTATCCATCCGTCCATTCATCGTTCTATCGTATACAAAGCTCTGCCTTCCTTCTATTAACATTCAGTTATACATGTCCGCTCTCTTGAAGATTGTTGCTATACATCCGTCCATCCATCCGTCCATCGTTCTATCATATCCAGAGCTCTTCCTTCCTTCCATTAACATTCAATTATACTTTGAACTTTTGGGAAAATATCCGCTCTCCTGCAGCTTGTCGCTATACATCCACCCCCCCCCCCCCCCCATCCATCCATCCATCCATTCATTCATCCACCCATCGTTCTATTCTACCCAAAGCTCTTCCGTCTTTCCATTAACATTCATTCATATAGGTCACTTTTCATATTTCCTTAGTCTTTCCCGGCGAGGCGTGCTCCATCCAGTGACCAGTGCCAGCTAACGTTCCCTTCCTCTCAGAGCTCACCAGCACAGGATATTACAGCTTGCAAAACGAGTAGCCGAACGGTGGGGGAGGAAAAGTTCAAAGCCTCTCCTACTTCTAAAAACAAAGAGTCAATCATTTCAAACGTTTTGTGCGCTGCTATCAAGGCGAGACAAACGGGATGAGTGTGGTATGGCTGACTGGTGTGTGAGGTGTGCAGGTAAACAGCACGCTGGGCAGTCGGGTACCGGTGGTAATGTGTTACAAAGACTGTTAGAAGGCCGACAGGCACCTGATAGCATCTAGCTAGTCATCTGACAAAACAAAACAGGGATGGGGATGAACATTTTGCACAACAACTTATTTTTGCTGTGGCTGTGCCGAAGTGCTGTGCTCATATAATAATAATGGCAGTTGGCCTTTTGAACACGTGTTATTTTGCCTGGATTGACATGCTGTATGATCTTTCATCACTCTACGAGCTGGCTGCGCTAAGTGGCTGATTTCACAAAAGGTAAGCAAGTTGTTGTTGTTGCACGGGGTATATAATCTGCCCACAAATGATAGCGACTTGAAAAGAAACATTCGGCATCTACACTCTGTACTGCTGGTGTTACACTGGTAAACTGCTGACTCGGAGTTCTTGATTTGTGTGTCAGAAATGTCTACGCCACAGAAAAGATGAGCGATTTGTGATTTAATGTATAATTACATGCGCGTTCATCGCTGCTTCTGTTTATGCGATGTGTTGATGAAATATGTATCAGACACATGAGATACTTTATCCAAATGCTGAAGGTCCTGGTTCAAAAATACGAAGTTTATAAACCTAAATTAAGTGATCTGGGAGATCACTTAATTTAGTTACTCCTGAGCGACAACTTTCACATGCATGTAGTCATTTGATCGACTATTAATATCAAAATATGATAATAGCCGCTTTAAGATGCATATTGGAACAAGGCGGATGAATATTCCGACCTGTGCTCATCGAGCTAATGAGGGTTTGAGTACAAGTTAACAGCAGCGCGTGTCGGCGCTTCAACATCGCTATACAACCTGAGTGCTGAAAAATAGCCTCCAAAGAGAATGCAGAGTTCTTGTGTTGTGACAGGAGGGGAAATCAGAGGGGAATACGCACACGCACACACACACACACACACACACACATTCTCTGTAGGCCGGTGAAATGTGCAGCAAAAATCACAGGCTGTCAAACTGCGTTCACTGTGTTCTCTCTACCTGGAGGACTATCTTCTCTTGGTCCGCCCCGCCTCTCATCCTCCCTCCCTCACAAATACATCACTTTTCTGTTTTTCTCCCTCAAGTACAAGACAACTAGAACTTGCCTTGACTGGCTGATAGTGCCGCATAAATAAATAAAAAAAAGCTCCGTCTGTCTCTGGAATATAAACTGTGAATTAATGTCAATCAACGAGCAATCTGTCAGTTTTTTTCTCATTTATTTTTTCAGAAGGCATCGTCTCATTACTGGTATATCTGACTCTGCTGGTTACGGAGGTCACAGCGGAGGCCCGCAAGGCTTTACAGGCACGGCTTCGAATTGTCAGACTACACGTGTCGGTGTGTGAGATAGAGAGAAAGAGACTAAGAGAGGAGAGAGAGTGTTTCCTTGTGGGTGCACAGAGACTGTAATGTGTTAACACTGAGCTGTGAGGACGGGGGCTGGACTTGTGACCTGTGCGATGTGGTATTTACACAGCGCAGAGATGATGGGGCGATAAAGAGGTGCTGCTCCGTCTCCTTGGGAGCAACTCCGTGGACACGAGGGAGTAAGAGAGAATCATTTCAACCACCGCTAGTTCGGAAACAGTCGACAGTCACTTAACTTTCTGCTAACACTGTGCCCCTCTCTGAGGTCGACTGTGTGGTGATGACATCACAGCGGCCTGAATTTAGACCAGAATTCAGAATAAACACCCCAAAAATGGAATATGGAAAAAAAATCTAGAAAAGTTTGTGAGACAGACATTCGACACTGTAAAAGTTCAGATATCGGGAGTATCAAGCAACACCACAGCGAATTTGAGCTGGATTCTATATTCGACCCCGTTGGAGCGACATCCAGCGAGAGGGGCTCTGCTTCATGTTTAGTTTGGCACACGAATGCCTTTGTGTGCAGAGTGTTCTGGGAAGGCAGAGGAGAGGGGTGGTGGTGGATGAGGAGGAAGAGGAGGAAGAGGAGGAGAAGAGTGGGCTGCAGGAGGAGGAAGTTTGTGTTTGTGCAGAGGGCGACACAGCAGCAACATTCCTCCGACGGCGGACTGAGATCGCACCAACTTCAATAACATCCACTGCCAGACAGATATGAAACAAACATTATCATCATTATTGAGAACGGAATTTATGGATTGATTTTCAAGACGCATTTCTCACTAGATTTCTCTCTCATTCCTCATTGTTTTGTTGCATATTGTGGTATTAGATCCAGAGCCTGTAATTACAACCACAATATGAACTGGGCTGCTATCAAATATCTTTGTCAGTATCATGACAGCACACTTCATGTTCCAACCTTGACTGTGCGCAGACACACACACACACACACACACACACGCACACGCATGCATGTGAGAATATCTACGCTTCACTCGCACACGCTGTCTGCTGTGTGTCGACAGGCTGTTTTCAGGACGAGGGATGGCAATGATCTTCTATAGTTCCACAGCTTTTTACCCCCCCCCCCAAAATCATTCCCAGGCTCTGGCTCTTGTAATCTGAGTTGATATATATGGATTATGGGGGGATTAGCCTGCACCTGTCCTCCTGTTATTGGAGTCTTTTGGGTGCTCAGAAGCGCCGCGTCATCTGGCCCATCTCCATGATTCACCAGGCTGAGGTGAAAAAGGGGGGGCAGGCAAGGACACAGACCCCAGAGATGAGACTAAAATCAGACGTAATCCCGGGTTAGACATTGCGATGCTGAGGAGAGTTCTGGCGCTCTCACTTCTCTGCTTCACTGCTATATCCACTGTCTCTCTTGTCTCGTCTGCTTCCCATTATATGGTCTCAGAGGAAATGGATCCTATAATACAGACCTGACGTAGATGGGAAGTACTTGTCCTCCGTTTTAACTTTTAACTAATTTCTACAGTTTTATCTCATATATACTCTCCTGCCCCTTGGCCTGACAGTATATGCTGAAAATTAAGGCAACATGATCAAAGAATGAGGTTGCCTATGCTGATTAGCGAAGCCTTTGTTTTACTAAATCGAGACCTTAATCTCAGAGAGGATGTTCGGGCGCAAACTGCAAAAACAGATCAAAGGGCTAATCTGTTTGAGAGAAAACAGGAAACGTGATTCCATTGGCCATGAAGTTAAGTTCTGAACTTGGCACTACTTAGCTCTAAATCCCTCTTTTTTTTGTCTCCTGCATTTTAATATTTAAATCAGATTAACACTTTGGGACACGAATCATTAATTCCAGCCTTCCTGTGTATACAAATGTGACTTTGGCAGTGGAAACTGAGTCGTTATGATGTGTCTGTGTTGTCGTGGCCATGTTTCCTATCCAGCTGCCTGATGTCTGTCCTCAGTTCCCATCAGCACACACACACACACACACACGCACACACACACGCGCACACGCACACACACACACACACACACACACACACACACACACGCAAAAATCTGGCTACATCATAAAGAGCATGACAGAAACTAAGCATGACGCAGTAGCACAGATCAAAAGTGTGTCTTGATAATGACCCACTGAGAGTATGATTATGTGCAATAATTGTCAGTGGTAATGCATTATTGAGTTGTTATTGAGGAGTTCAAACACGATCGTGCGAGCTGCTGGCTGTAACTTTCTTCACTGTTGTGATGTTTCATGGTTCCACGCAGTCAGTACTTCGCTTCTCGTTAACGCATGCTGCGTCGTGTATGTTCCGGTGCCCTCGCCGTGAACAGTCGCAGAGCTGTCGGAGCCTGTATGTCTGTCGGTGCATGCGTGTGTTCAAAACCTCCTCTTCATTTCTAAAGCCTACCTCTGTGGACATCGTGTGCTGGACTTACCATACCAGTACAGTTGGACCCGATTTGTATTATTGTTCTGTAATTGTCTTCCTATCATTAAACTTCCTCTGCTAACATTTTGTTCAGTATTTCCTTCCCTTTCCTGTCATTTTTCCTTTCTTTGGTTTGTTTAGTTCTTCCTTGTGTGAACAGAACACAACCATTGTTGATGTGGACCCATTGAGAGACTGTATGTGATATTGAGCTATACTGAGACTGAGATATGCCTCCCTGACTGCTGCTCGCCTCATCCTCGAACATTTCATTTTGATGTAAGACAAACCAATAGTTGAACTCTCACGTCTGTCCGCTCGATCTAAGGCTGGAGCCAGGAGGCGGTTAGCTTAGCTTAGCATACAGACTGGTAACAGGGGGAAACAGATAGCCCGTCTCTGTTTAGAGGTAGCAAAATGTGCTTTTGTTTAATCCGCACACAGTGTCGTTGTCATTGTAATGTCGCCAGAATGAGATTTCCAACAAGAAGCGGTCAGAGTGGCCTCTCTGAACTTTTTACCACGACCTATTTGCGCACACTTTGAATTGTGCTTTACAGGTTCATTATTTACCGACTGGGCGACTGTGGCTAAGTGGAGAGCAGGGTCCTCCTTCAATCAGAGGATCGGCGGTTCGATCCCCAACTCCACAAGTCGCATGTCGATGTGTCCTTGAGCAAAACACTTAACCCCAAAATTGCTCCCGTAGCTGTGCCTACGGTGTAGAAATATGATATAATCTGAATTGTAAGTTGCTTTGGATAAAAGCTGAATGACTGTAATGTAATGTACCGAGTCGAATACTTGTGGAGGCAGACCATTGAATGAATTAAATTACAATTACAACAGAAAAACAAAACGCAGTAGACTCTGCCAGTAGCAGACAAACTTCAAAAGGGAATGGATGTTATGTATATGGAGGCCTTCAAAAGTACAGTATGTGAAGCGTCTATTTATCTGTACACAGTTGCCAGCTGGTGGTGAGGTGTTGTCAGCTTTTAAGTGTAAATATGGGTCAGCAAGAATAGAATTAGATCAATGGAAAGGAGGGAGCAACCAGCTGGTTTGGTTGATACTCCTATGGGGGGGACCCAACCACCGATGGCAGTCTATCTCATACCCTCCAAAACAATATGATCCACTCAGCCAAGTAAGAGAAAAGAAAGAAGAGACAGACACTTAACTTTGATTCACTTTTCAGAGACCTAATTCTCCCACCAAAGTGTCTCTCTCCGAGGAGATACAAAAGTTTAGTAGAGCCCAGACAACTTCTCTGTGGGTTCTGTAAGTCCTTTGCAATTTAAAGATGTTATGTCTCGTACAAAGACTGCAGATAAAAAGAGACAGATTATGAATTCTGTTGCGTAAAATGGCAATATTCCATTTTTTCACAGGACAATTCAGAACAAAGAGTTTGATTGCATCAAGAGTTTCGTAACGTGGCGGCATAACAAGTCAGAACAGACAATGTGCTGCCGTTCTCCCTTTGAGATAAGCAGTCATTTTCTATGTAAATGTCACAAACCTCTGCGAAAGAAGGGGAAACGGATCCAGAGTGTGGGGAGAGTGAACCAAACTGATACGAGTTTTTTCCATTCGCAGATAATGACGCGCTGACGCACACGCTGGGAAAACAATAAACACATGAGCTCATGCAGCTGCCACCTGATCGGTGCCAGTGACGGTGTGTATACACCAAAGAGGGGCAACAGTAACTTCCTCATGATAACTCACAGAGCTGGTCCGAGGCTGTGGCCTGAACAAAAACACCCTTTTTATGCAGCGCTGCTGGGCTTCTCGAATGAGATACATTTCAGCGATATCACATCATCTGTAGCTCCAGGCACATAGTAGTGTTTACTTGAGAGAAAAGTCTTATTGCGAGGAGTTCGAGAAAACACACACACATATTGAGAGGTGGGCGGTTTGAATAATACCGTCCAATCGTGTTTATGTAATTCTATATATACGTAAATATTGCAGTAGTGGTAAAGTGAATTACATACTTGGGTTATAATTCTATGTGGGCTCATCACTACAAGCAACTCCTTTCACATGCAAGTAGTCATTTGATACGCTGTGATATAAAAATATTGATTACAGCGACTTTTAAAAGGTCCAGCGAGTAGGAGAACTACAGTGGCCGACGCGGGAACATTAATGACCCCTTCTAGAGCCAGTGTTTGGTTTTGTCCGTTCTGGGCCACCGTAGCAACATGGCGGTGCAACGTAGTGGACTCCATGAAGAGGACTCGTCCCGTATGTAGATATAAACGTCTCATTCTGTGGTAACGGAAACACAACAATTCTTGTTATCAGGTGATGATACACTAAAGAAAACCCCTTGTTATTATATTACATTTCTGCCAATAGATCCCGCTAAATGCTACACACTGGACCTTAAAGAAAGCGAAACAAAAGAGGAATAAGTGTCACTTGTTGCATTGAGTATTACTTTTAAATGAAAAATATAACACTGCCTATGATGTGAATCCAAAGACATACGCATTCTTTGTAGCTTTAATAATCACTTGCTTCCTATTGATTCAATTATAATAGTCTGATGAATCCTCCAAACTGATCCACATAAAAGCCTCCAGAATGCACTCATGCACGACCACACACATGCAGTTACAAGTTTCGGAACGTGCAAAGCACGACCACAACTTCTTTCAACTATTCCGACCACAAAAATCAAAGCGTGTATTGCTCTTGACAGTGTTTTTTTCCTTCATCTGGGAACAACCTCCACTCACCCTGTCTGCGTTCATGTGCAGTGTGTAAAAGGTTTTGTGAGGGGAGCTCGCACTTAGCCGCAAAGATCAAGGCGTGGAGTGTGTTGGCGTGTGTGTCTTTGCGCATAAGCTTAAATGCATGTGCGCGTGTGTTTTTTTTTTTGCTAACTGAATGACAGAGGGAAGACTTCAAAGCAGCTCTTTCATCAGATAGAGAAGCAAACAAATCAGGCACCTGCAAACTCTGTTTGTCTCTTTCGCATGGCCATGGCAGTCTTTGTCTGTCTGTGACTATGGAAGACAAATTACGCTTACATAATGCATCTGAAAAAAAATAAAATGAAAATAAAATTCCAAGCAAAGATCAGTTTCAGCGACAGTGAGCCTGGTGTTTTCCTGCCTGAGCCGTTTGCATCATATCCACAGCAACCGAGCAACAGATGCGCAACAGTCTTTTACTTAATATCTTGGCTGGCAAGTTGCAGCAGTTCACTTGAAATAAAAATCAATTGGCGGGAGATTTCAGAGATATTTCTGTTGTGTGCAACTTGAGCCAAGCCTTGGGGGCAGACTTATCGCTATAACCTTACAGTTCAAACACTGCCTCCAGCAGCGACTAGAACAGTACTGAGAGGCAGAAAAGGCAGCAAAGTGAAAGAAACGGAGCGCTCGAGAACATGGGCCAATGGAAAAAAAAGAAGAAGTTATTCAGTGCAGAAAACTAACTTACTTTTTTTTGGGGGGGGGGGGGGGGGGTCTTACTCGGAACTCCAATGTTCACAGGCAAAGCGCCCTGAACAGGGTGGGACATGGCAAGTTGATGCTTAGCTGAGAGCTGTCAAGTGCTGGTGGTGCAATTTCAGAGAAGCATCACCTTGTGAATAGTGACGCCAAACTGTCATCTCACTGTGTTTCTCATGAACACACGAACATGAGCAAAAAAAAAACACATCGGCAAGAGTGTGCATGGCTTCAAATAGTAATGTAAATAGTAATGTTACTATAAATGTCAACAATATGGCAGTAAAAAGTGTTGCTTGCACAGTACATCATACAATTCTGGAGAGAAACACCAACACAAATATGAAATTGCTATTCAGAAACACAGGCACTGTCAAAATAAGTACGTGAGCCACAGTATCTTCTTAACTTTATCAGCTACAGTGTTTTGCTGGAACAAAGCTACTACACTGAGTCTTGTGGTGTCTACGAGGCTAAAACTGCTGCATGGGCGAAACTTATTTTTTCAGCAGTGGTAGTAGTATTTATTACCTCTGCTGGCAGGCGGCCTGGTGCGGCTGCGGGACCGGCTTCGCTGACGCTGCAGTCGGGACTTGCCCAGGAATCTGTAGTAGTACGAGGGTCTCCCAGACCCCTTCCTCGTGACCCCAGCCATGGTGCTGGTTTCTAACCTGAAGCCCGCCAACAACAAGATATCTCAGCAGCACTCGAAACAAGACCTCTTGAATGTAGTTTCTGGTATCGGTGCAGATAAACTCCAGGCAACGTTCTCCAGGACTGCAACTCTTGCTTTATAACAAACTTCACTCTCAGTCCTCTCGCAGACGATCACAGCTACTCAAGTTAAAGTCCTCATGGATTGTGCAGTGATCAAATCAAATCCAAGCCATTGTGAAACCATTTCCCATTGCAGAGAGAAGATTAAACCATCAAACACCCACAAAGTCCTCGTGGATTGTGTCGTGATCAAATCCACTCCATCGTGAAACTGTTTTCCCTCATTGGAGAGAGAGAAGATTAAAACATCAAACATCCACCTCTGTTCAAGGCTAGTGTCCTGTCCCACAAGCTCAGACTTAAGCTCCACCTTTTTGAACACTCCCCCTCAATGTTTCCCACAGTGGGACCCCAGAGGCATGATGTCCGGAATACTGTGAGTGTGTGTATCCTGAATGACAGGAAAGCTGTTGCTGTTCCCAGTGTGCCCGAGTGCACCAAAGGAATTTTATAGACAGTCAGAAAAGCCAGTACCTCTTTTTCATGAAGCAGTGAAGGAGTACTCTTGTAACACAATTGTGTGCATCCACAAACCACTATCTCCAACTCCTGTGACTGTGTGTGTAACAGACAGAGAGAGAGTGAGAGTGCGCTTTGTGTTTGAGAACAACAGGAGGAAAGTTTGGGCTGCGTAGAAAACATGCATAGATAAGGGATTCAGTGGATTGGAGTTAACAAGACAGCAGATCACAGAAGGTTGTACTTCCCTCCAACAACCACGCTAATCTGGTACATACTCACAGATAAGACGGCCTCTGGTGCAGTCAGCAAGTCTGACATAAAACAAAAAAAAACTCACACTATAAGTGACTCCTGATCCGGTGACAGGCCGAGTCATGTTCCTGGTTTTACAACTTAACAACTGTAATTTGCCTCCTGGGCAAGAAAGGGCATGACAGGGAGGGACGGCCAATCACAAGCAGATGTAAATAGGCTGTTGAACACCGTGGAACAGCCAATCACAGCGTGCTCTGAAGGAGAGGGTCAGGCAGATGGAGTATAGTCCACAACTAGTCATTATCACATGCACAATTGCAAGGATGCATGTGTGCGTGGTCACAAACAGCCTGGGGAAAAAAAACAACTCTTTGTAACCACTTTGTCTCTCATGGTCCCAAGATAAATTAATTTAAATCTTCATCTCCTGCTCTCTCATACTCTGCCTCTGCATTACCTTTCCTTCCCTCTATGGCCGCTTGTTGCTAGTCAGAGTAGCGGGGACCATAACGCTTCACGCTGTGTGGAGTTTTTGTCATTACCTCGGCCCATAAACTCACAATGACAGAATGCCACAGCGCGTGTGTACGTCTCTGTATGTCTCTAACATTGACTTAACTGTTCCCCGGGTCCCACAGAGAGAACTTAACTGGACCATTAGTAGGTACACATCAATCCAGAGCGAGTCAGAGTCTGGTGCCGGGTAGCAGAGGGAATGTAAAGGCCTTCAGGCTTCACTCTGCTGCCGGAGGGCTCGTGAAACCTCGCGAAACCCCCTGAAGACCCCGTTAACGTGTTCTCTCAATCTCACGGAGAAACGAGTGGCATACAAGTGTGTCTAAGTTCGAACAAATATGCGTCACAAGCAAACCAGAAGTGGCTGGTGTGAGGCCAGACTGTGTTTGTAATTACAAATCTGATTGATTCATCTTGCCTGCGTAATAGTCCCTGTGGGAATAGCTACCTACAATGAGCTCCTGTAAGACGGGCCAGCAGCCTACAGACAGGCGGACCGGAGAATCAGGGTCACGCAGAGTTTGCGTGCTGCTGCATTAGCCTCCTCTGGGGCTAATAACAGGTCAAGAGAAAAGGTAAAGTAAACCACAGGGTTTGGGTTTGTGAATGCCAGTTGTGAGCTCCTGCAGTATGGGATAGGTCAGGAGGACCCAAATGTGCACCGTCAATGATTCCCGAAATTGGTCTGTAAAATACTGGTTACATTAGAGGAAGCCAAAGACTCTGCAGATGGAAAACAAGATAAAAAAAGAATAAATTCTCACAGTTCTGTTTGTAATAGTTATCCGTCTGCCTGTTGCTGGCAGGTACAACTGGTTTAAGGAGAAGTTTTGAGATATTCTAAGACCAAAACCAATGATCAGTTGATCAACTAAAAGGTATTTTCTTCGCTGCCAAAGCCTAACATACACATTGTTGCCCTTGAACATCTCCAGTGTACAGTTCCCTCCTCACAATGAACAGGGACATTATAGTGTATTGAGTCAATCCCACAAACACTGTTTCGCTGCCATTCAAAATCATTGAAGGACCATATGTGTATTAACCCACTGCTGAAAATAGTCCCCAGCAAAGTACCATTTAGTTTTGTTTGGATAGCATTTGCTAAAAACTATACAGTGCCCAGCTGTTATAGGAAATGATTTAGTTGAGTCTTTTTTTAAACATTAAATGATGTCTGTGACCCAAACCAATGGGCCTGCCTGTGTGTCAAAGACAGCATTAGGATGTACTGACACATTGTTGGTGTTTTTGATGATAATGACAAAAATATTGACCAGTGGCAGCCTAACCCTTTACGTCTGACATGCAGTGCATTTCTATTTGAAGGGGGGGGAGGTGTAATAAAGATGCTGATTTGCAAGTTTCTTTGATGGCATCACTTAAAAAGCAGGCATTTCCACAAGGTATTTAATACCCCGCTTTCCATCCAGTCAGCATGCTGGATAGTTACAAGGTTTGGAAACAACAAGTCTTGCACGCGAATAGAGACACACTGATGACTGAAACGGAAATATAAAATTGACATGAATGCATTTAGTTTACTGCTGTGATCAGCGCGAGCCGCTAAGTGTGCTGAGTACAGAACCATCGAGCAGGAACCAAGAATTTGAGTGGGATGGTTTGCAAGTGAATTCATGTGCAGCCTACGGGAGGACGATACTTCTTGTTCTTCGTAACACCCGGAAAGAATATGTCTGCCGTGTGAATGGTAGCATGTTTTCATAAAGAGCTGTGCTGCATGAAACAATCTCCTGTATACGTATCTCCTATATATTCCTTGAGCTTCGCTCTATTTTCACCCACAACCCCCCCGACCTAACCCTCAAATAAAAACACACTGAACAAGTGAGAGACACTGAGCTTTTTTAAAGCTCTAAAACACTATTTAGAAATGCTGGTGATGTGTCCAGCCGAGGGGAAAATGAAACTAATTCCACTTTTGGAGCAGAAGAAAAAAATAAAATAAATAAAAGACAAAGAGAGATGTATCGATTCTCAGCACAGCTCACTCTATTGTCTCTAAATGGATCTTCTCGCACAGAGACTGGCACACACTGGCTATTACACCTAAAATATAGCCGGCCATTAGAAGAAAACACCTCAGAATGAGTCACGGAGCAGACCAGCGGGTGATAAGAAACCATAAAGATTCGAGGTTTGAGAGTCCCGGCAGACCTTGTTGGTCTGGAAATGACAACACATATATTGGTATGGATTACAAGCATCGGGTAAGACACAATTGATAGCTACTGCTGCTTGAATCTCCTTGGGCAGATAGTATTTTACCCTCTAAAAGACAGCTCGACTTTATTATATAAAATAAAGTCACTGCTGCATTGGTGTAAACAGCAGCAAACATAGATGTCAGGTGACAGAGAGGACACTCGGGAGTCTCTCTCTCTCTCTCTCTCTCTCTCTCTCTCTCTCTCTCTCTCTCT
>NW_022280053.1:1923543-1937469 GCF_004355925.1 Anarrhichthys ocellatus
ATAATAGAAACGCCTGTCGGTATATCATAATACAGTTCAATAACACCACAAACTGCAGTCTCCTAAATGACCATACCGTTAATATCAACACAACTCTCCAAAACAGTTTCAACAACAACTGAGCATTATAACCTTCATGGAGGGATTCATAGCGGGACTGTTACGCTTGGTGTACCTAATAAACTGGCAACTGTGTGTACGTATAGATGTACTGCAGATAGGGCTGCAGCTAACAATTGCTTCATTAGTGATTCATCTGAAGGTTATTTGATGAATTGTTCTTTCGTCTAAACATCTCAGCAAACAACTATGACAATCCCCTAAAGTCCAGGGCGATGTCATGAAAGTGCTCGTTTTGTCTCATCACCTGTCCAAAATCCACAGATAGTCAACGTTCTATCAAATGAAAAGCTGCTCAATGACTACTGTGTCCTATAGATATAGGCTGTGCAAACTATACATAATAGACTTAACACAAGAACAGACTTTGTGTGTGTATATATATTATCTATCTATCTATCTCTATATACAAATATACACCTATGTATGAACTCAGGATGATCCAAACAGCACATCAAAACTGTATTGCTACTGTCCCCTTGTGGAGAACTTGGTAATGTACAACTGATGGTCGGATGCTGTTATGACACTGCAAAACGTCCTGTTGCTAGATGGCTTTAACACATGAAATACACTGCAGGAAAAGCTGTGGATCATCACACGACACAGCCAGTATTTACTGCAACATGCTTCAACGAAAAATGTAAGTCCCTTATGAAATGAGAAAGACTTCAACTGCACTGCACTGCACTGGACTCAAACTCAGTTTTCTGGTTGCCGTTGGCTTTGATTACACAGCAACGCAGAAAACAGACAGACACATGGTTTCATAGCGGATGCATCCTCGTGGTCCACTTTGATGCATTACGCTGGCTAACTGCCCACTCCGACCCGACGTCTTAATAGTACTGTCCAATCAACTCTGAATTAATCCACAGAAATCTGGCAGAGAGAGGACCAACAGATGGGACAGAGAAAAACAGGGGGGCTCGTCTGTTTTCCACCAAGTGTTTTCTTCACAAAGAAAGTGGAGCGTCTGAGTGGATTAAAGGGATGTCAGAAGGGAGATCAAAGCCCGTCTAAAATCTCTGGTTCTCTGAGGCGACCTTTAACGAACACACAGTTAAAGGGAATTCAAAACATCTCTGAATGCTTTAGCCTTCTTTTCAGGGAAGGCCACGACTCCCATGTATCTAGTGAGCCAGTCATTAAAGAATTTCTCTCTGAACTCGAAAGTTTGACCGTAATAACTTAATACTCCACGGTGCCATGGTGACAGACTGGTGCCATCTATCCATGCTGTCTTTTCTTCCTCTTCTCATTCAGGCTTCCCACTCCCTCGTGGCCCCCAGAGTAAAGGCCAACACTGCAGAATGTACGATCCCAAGCAGGACTCATTAAACAAGACAAGAGAACAGAGGAGTCTGTGTGACACTGTTGGCCGGAGACAAACAGACATGCAATATGGAGCGGGCTGAACTTTTTTTTTTTGCTTTTTTAGCAATGATTAAAGAAATAAAGAGCATGAATAAATAGTGAGAGAGGGAGATGAGAGAGGTGTCGCTAATGAAGCGACCCCTTGAGATGAGCACAGACAGAACAAACGTGCCACAGCGGCGTGCACACACAGTCGTTCATGCACCATCGTGCTCAGTCACATGCAACTTCGTATACAGATTCTGTATATCGTAAAAGAGGCGAAAACGTAAAAATATGAATGTCCCTGTCTAGAGCCGGTGTTTGGTTTGTCTGTTCTGGGCTACTGTAGACCCGCTCCCTACGCAGATATAAACGGCTCATTCTGAAAGGTAGTGAAAAAATACCAACAATTCTTATTTTCAGATGATAACTTACAAAGAAGACATACTTATTAATATTATATTCCTTTTCTGCCACTAGAACCCCCGAAATGCTTCACACTGGCTCTTTAACACACAATAAAGAACATAAAAAAGAAAAAGAAATAGCCTGAGCGTGACCGTTTTGTAATATTGAAAAGGACTCTACTTCATAATGTGCTACCAACCTGCTAAACACCTCTAAGTTGAGTACCGACGGTTTCCTACTGTGCTTATTGGCAGTCTGGCTGTGCAGATTTAAGCTTAGCCAGTGGCTGTGTAGCTCTGGTCTTATCTCCCTCCTCCACTGGTGGGCTTCAGATCTCACAGACCCCCATAGACCCAAAC
Source organism: Anarrhichthys ocellatus (assembly GCF_004355925.1). Lineage (NCBI taxonomy): Eukaryota > Metazoa > Chordata > Actinopteri > Perciformes > Anarhichadidae > Anarrhichthys > Anarrhichthys ocellatus. The sequence goes on from NW_022280053.1 coordinate 1,925,790, forward strand.
CACAATAGTGCTGCTCACACCAGAGGGAGAATCATAAGAGCACGAGGTCGACCAATAGCAGCTCGTATCACACAGCAACCAACAATACAAACAACACCAAACCTGAAATTATCGACCAATGCTCATAGCTAGAGTGTGTAAAAGCATTTCATTGAATTCCGTCACTGCAATAAGCAAGAAATGGCTACTTTACGACTCAAAGTGCTCCGATTTAATCATAATTAATTTGCAAAATAAATTGTACAGAGAAAGTGTACATGGAAATAGAGATGAATCTATCTAAAAACTTTAACTACTACTTGGAAATTGTGGAAAATGCCGATCACAATTCATCCGAGCCGTGGGTCATATCTTCAAATCTCCTCCCGTCTGATCATCAGCGATCAGCCCGCTTGAAAAGCTGGAGCCAAACAATGTTTGGTATTCATTGCGCTTGATTAATGACTTGATTATCACAACAGCTGGCGATTAATTACCTGTTGATCATCTTATTGACTTGTGCCTCCAGCAGTAATCTGACCTCAACACTTTTACCCGGCCTCTCTCTCTCTCTCTCTCTCTCACACACACACACTGAGCGACACATGTGCACACACAGTAAGGCCATGTGCAGCGCTCGCCAGAGAGACAATGGAAGGATTACAGCGAGAATAGCCCACATTCTGTTGTTGACATTTAAGCGAATGCTTACACGGGGAAATCAATCCCCTGTAGATCAAACAAATAAGCGCCCGGCCTGCAAACTCACTGGGATCAGCAAAACAACACACACACACACACACACACACACACACACACACACACACACACACACAAGGGAAAGGACTATTGACTGCATGGTTAGACACACCAACTCACATCTGGATACTTATCTCTACATAAGAAGAACAAATTGAGGCGTCATCGATCCCACTTGTGGGGCACGAGCAGGTTCATACGCGCACGTGCGAGAACAAACGCACGCATGCGGTGAATGCTCTCCACGGGTTTGCGCTGTCCATCTCCTTTCAGTAATCCTGTTTGTTACTTAATCTACGTGGAAACTCCCCTTTTACACCTCCCTCACACAACTATGGGAGAGGGATGGAAGAACAGAAGCGTAAACAGTTTTGCTGCTACATGTCTGAGGCTACCAAACAAAACGCTCTCATCTTGAACAGCACCGCTACCTCAATGAACACGATGTACTAAAAACTGCCGCAGTGAGCTTCAAATCTCTTAGTGTCCCATATGAGGGCAAAACACCGTCAATATTCGGGGGCAGAAATAAGATCCACGCGTGCGTGCGTGTGCGTGTGTGTGTGTAGAGGTCCAGCGTACATACGATGATTTTATATAATATTATGATCGCTGTAGATTAAACTAACCAACAGTATAATAAAGGAGTTAAAAACATGCAACATGTAGCAAATATAGATCCTGAAACATCAGATGTCATAGCACAACACTGACAGGGAACCTTTTACTGCACGGGTATTTTTACTTTCGCTATTTTAAGTACATTTTGCTGATAATAATATACTTTGACTCAGGGTTTTGAATGCAGTACTTTTACTCGTAGTGGATTATTTCAACAGTATGGTATTAGCACTTTTACTGCAGTAAAGGATATGAATACTTGTTCTCACTAATTACTTGTCTGCGATTTAAGTTTGGGAACTCACGACTATCAAACACACATTGTATGAAATAGAATGATGGACTGAATTTAAATCTGTGAAACTTGACTGAGTTGCACACGCTACACACACGTGGATCTCACGTGTGCTCGTGGATCCCACGTGCGCTTTGCCCTCATAGTCCCACTTTGATTAATATTCACTTTTGGTTGCTTTTTGGACGGGCGATCCTGCTGCACGGCATTTCGCTGGGAGCAACGAGTTTATACAAAGGTGCTGAAATATTGCGCCATTAACTAATCCAAATTCTTATCTGTAATAGTCTTTGCTCCAACACCACAGGCTATGAAGATGCAGGAAAAAAAAAGAAATGAGAGGACAGACAGAGCCAGGAAGCCGGTTTTATAGGTAACGAACCGTGTCATTACAGAAGTGGGACTGTAGTGCTTAAATTATACTCCTCTTTAGTTCATTCCTAAGCTTTTTATTGCTGCTCTTTATAACACCCCCCTCTCTCTTTGTACGAGTGAGGAAGAAACCCCATTTCTCACTTTCTTTTCTTTGCTCACTCGGGTTCCCATTTTCACTTGTGTGCTACGCAAACAATTGCGCCGCAACAAAGCAAATGTGGGACAAAACAAACCTGTGTCAATATGTAGACGTGGCATTTAATGGAGCGGGTAACTTAAATATACAGACCTCATAATATCTGATCCTGTTTCCCGTTGTATTCTGTAACGCTGGAATTTATGGAATTCAGTCACAGCCCACATAAGGGTCACTACTTCTCATTTAGACACAGAGACTCCATTGTCATATGAACAATAGCCATAACTTGTTAAACGGCCATGTGAAATGTAAGTGGCCCACAGAGTGAGACTACGGAGGGGTGACTGGGGATTTGGCAGCGATACAGGCAATACTGAAGCTGGCAAGTAATGGTACTGTAAAAACTTCTCCATCCATCAACCACTGACCTCTGATCTGTGCAAATGTGCCGACTGTTAATCAAGCTCTCACCTGCGTGTACATAGTTTGGCACACGAGCACCCGCTTTTATCTTTCTAATTGTAGTCAATGTGCTGCAGGATTTAATATGCATGAATGCACAAATGAACAAACACGCAGAGCCTGGATCTCATGGAGCTGGTCCTCTCGAAACAAATGCAAACATACACTCGTGTCATGCGATACAATACAATGAACATGGGGATGTGAGGCTGGGTGGTGGTTGGGTGCGGGTGGGGGCAGGGCGGTTTCCATGGACCACACTGTCGACAGTAGAAAAGTAGTTCCAAAAACTGCCGACTGTGATCTATGGATGTGGATTGTCCAGAGTAACAATGGCACCATTTCTGGAAAGAGATGTTGGTGTTGAATTTTCTAACGTTCCACTCATCTCCATTGTATTGATTTTTTAATTGTTTAATGTATTATTTGGCCATTTGGGTGAAGAGACCATTTGAATGAATTTTGAGGGTGGAAAAGTTCACCTCCGTGAATCGCTGTGTACTCTAAGACAACGACGCAACACTAGAAATATAAACACCTTCACCCAAAACACATTTTCAGTGGAGAGCATTTTTCTTTTTCTGTTGAAATGATGTTTCATGAAACACTGAAATGTTCAGATGTTAATGTTTTTTGCTGACAGCTTCTACGTAATTATGCGACGGCCGATGTTACTGACGTTGGTCTGTCCTGTCACTTGAAATAGTGCTGCTGCAAGGAATTGTGGGCCAGCATCATCTCCTTTCCGTACCTAAAAGATGATCCAGGAGATGAGAAAGGAAGCATTGAAGCACCTTTCCACTTAGATACTGCCGGGTCATTTTTAAGTTATGGACCGCAGCCCTCGTTACTGTTCCAACAGATGGTAAACTCACTCCAATTTCATATACTCATTTATGTACATTCCTTCCCTTTGATTGTTAAACTATATGCATCCCAACACTTCTTGCAGTTCCTTCACAATAAAAGCCCACGAAGAATAGTTTTACACCATTAAAGACTTGACAATATATTATATATATATATATTTCAGTTTGGAAAAACCCTTGAAGCTTAAACAGCTGATCGAGGTGAGATACACCTTTTTTAATTTCCTGTTTTGGCAACAAGCCTTCTGATTTCAGTTGCTTTCAGCATAGCACACAATAGAATAAGTCAGCCAATGGCAATCTGCTAACAAGTCGACACACAGACCAACTGAACCATGAAGCAAAGACAAACTAAACACGCAACATCAACGTGGCGTGTAAGTGTCGTCATCCCTCTGATCTATCTGCCGTGGGAATCCACATCCGAGCTATAAACGGCAATCTTGCCGTCTTTCTCTCCAACACACGCGCACAGACACATTGCGGGCGTGTTTGTGTGCATGTCCGTGTCCTTCCGCAGACGAAATGGACGTCGTCAGTGAGGCCGGAGGGAGGAAACGGGGCAGATTTGGAGTTCTGTATTTGAACGCCTTCAGTCACTTCACTCAGGGAGTGTCTTTTTCCTCAGAAGTGGTACAGCCCCAGTGACAAAAGATGCAACTTCTGTCTGCGAGTGCGCATGCGGGCATACATGCAGTGTTTGTATGTGCACAGCTATTCAGAGAGATCGATTACAGGACACAGGAGGAGTACAACTGTATCAGGGACAGTGCAAAATCTGGTTATAATGACTACAGATCTCCTTTTAAACCATATTCAATACCTGCATACTAACAAATAGTTGTGTGTAGTTTTGTTGAGTGAGTGTGTGTGTGTGTATGTGAAGGATCGAAGTGGAGAGTTATGCGACAGGAAGTGAGGTACGTTGGGAGGGAGAGGGGAACCTTTGGGAGTGGAGATCATTTCCCCCGCTTTCCTGTTTTCTGTTTTGTCTCAGCATCACCAGCACCAGCATGATTTATCTCACTACCACGGTGTGTGTGTGTGTGTGTGTGTGTGTGTGTGTGTGTGTGTGTGTGTGTTAAACTGAGAGAGAACACTGTAGAATCAACTGAGTAAGGGAACTGATAAATGGAGAATAAGGACAATAATCCATCATGGAAGGAGTCAGAAAATGGAGAAACATGTCGATCCGTGTTTCCCACAGCTCAAGATGACGTCCTCCTCAAATGTCTTGTTTTGTCCACAACTCAAAGATATTCAGTTTACTGTCACAGTGGGGTAAATAAACCACAACATGTTCACATTAGGAAGCTGGAATCAGACAATTTTGCCTGAAATTTTGCATGAAAATGATCAAAATAATTATAAGGGTTAATCACACAATTACAAAGTGTCATGAAGGTGTCATGAATGCTATTGCTATCAGGACGACCTCCCTCATGGGAAAGTATGTGTTGTCATTGACTCTATGGGGAAATAAACTTATTAAAATCTGTCCGTAATCTTTTCCGTCCACATATTAGCCAGCCTCTCTCAGGACGCAGCGTGAGCCTTCTCTGCTGATCTGACTCTGTGGAACGTCTACTGATCCCCTTTGCTGGTTACCATAGAAACCACGAAAGCCTTGCGATACGGTGCCGATGAGAAATGTGAGTTTACTTGATTAGAAAGGTCAGGATGTCACGAGGGAGTCTGTAGGACAACTATACATCGGAGTGCAGAACTTTTTGTTGTTGTTGTATTTAATAATTCACTGCCTCGCTGCTCTGTGGAAACACCGCAGGCCTCGGATCCTTTCTGGTGAACCCTCACTGCCCCACCAGCCGCGGGAGAGTATTTATACACGTGATAGTTGTTTCATGGCGTCTCTGAAAGCTGAGCGACATGAGACAAGTTAGCGAGTTCAAGTTTTTCATCTTTTTTCATCGGTGCCTCATAAATTATAGAGCGGTTGAAAATGCACTTAGGCAGCAATAGAACTACAGCCTTGTAGTTAAAAAAGAAACTTGGTGACCATGTCGATTGTATTGTCCACGCTGGGTTTTCCAGGAGGTCAACACCTTGACTAACCGCTTTGAAAACCTGCATATTCTCAGAGCGTACAGTGGAAGAACTACTGCATGCAGACAGTGTGCGCTCTTTTCTGCTGTCCAGTTCCATTGTGTTTTGACAGCCGGGGGGGGGGGGGGGTGGTTCAGTGACTCCATAGATTTTATTGATTAGCAGTCAATCTGGATCTCTGTGATGAAAGTCTGTTTATACATCAATGTCAAGGCAGATTTGAATAGAGTGAGGAGAAAAATATAAAAGAGCGACAAGTAGAGATTCCTCACTTGCATAGTTTGTGGCACATTTCACACATTTTGCAGAAAATTGCAAGTCTACCATGAGAGTACTTTTTTCAAGTTTGGTCTTTGTGTCATTCGGTAATGACTACATTAAATACTGAGCTTTAGAGATAAGACAACATCTCTAAAAAAAGAAGTCAGACAAAAGCAAGAAACACCAGCAGTCACACTATATGGCCCCTCCCCCACTGGGCAAAAAAAACAAACACTTACATCCGCTAACGTCTGGCTTTTGTCTTTAGTGGGAGAAACTACAATCTGCATTCATTCCTGGGACTAATGACTCAGCGCTACGGTTATGCATGAGCCACAGGTCCGATCAGCAGTGATGGAAACACGACAACCGGGTGGACACCAGCGCGGCGCCATTGACGTGTGCGTTTGAAGATAATATATATTTAATAAAATCAACAGGAATTTGGACAATTATTCTAACTTATTATCATAAGAAACTAAATGAAACCCATCTTGTTATTCCAGTGTTCCAACAATAGGCAACTCTACACTACAGTGTTGTTCTACACCATGCGGTGCGTGATGTCATACAAACGCAAAAACAACAGGAAGAGGTGTGATGGCAAACATACACACAAAAACACTCGCATACTATCACCTCTTTAAACAAACTTTAAAAGCATTTGCGGTATTCTAAACTCTTAAACTAGAGACACTGAACAACTGCTGGAGATCCACAGACAAGAGACCCGAACTATTTGCTCTGCTATCTCTTGACTCATTGAAAAGTCGACGGGCGGTCCGGCTCCTGGGTGAATCAACACAACAATGCTTGGTCAGACCAAGATGGCCCACTCACCTTTACATCTACACAACACAAACAACTTCACATATGCAAAGAAATGCACACAATCACACAGATCATCAACTCCGTGTGAGACATTTACTTCCCAGAACTGTCTCCCCAGAATAACACTGGAATAGCAAATAGGTAGCGATGTAAAATCGCACACAATGTAAAAGTGAACATGACTTACTGCCTTAACAAATCATTTACAAGCCGTATTATTCAAATATTACCACAATGCTATACCATTATTAGTGACACAAATTCTTTGCACAAAGCACAAAGAAGCTGGGAACACAGCATGTCAAACTAAGATTCTTTGATGCTTACCTGATCATTCAATTTCAACGACAAATGGATATTTACTGACTTTCCTAGTGAGTCTTCCACTCCACCATGAACTCATTGAGAACGTGGAAGCATCTATTGGAACTACATCTCTATGCAGCATGGTGGCATACAGCGTACATGCTGACACTGTGCGATGTGCCTATTCATATTCTAAGCCGCCGTGAACACAACCAGACACGCAGTGAGCACATACATCCGTCTGCCTGGCAGCTTCAGTGGAGGGCGTGGATGTCGAAGAGCTCAGTCAGGGGGTTAGAGCCACATCTGCTGAAAGGGGGCCACATAATTCAATTATTAACGACTGCATATGGACTCCAGCTGGATTAATAACGGCAGTCAGTGAATATATCAACATATTATGATGTCATCTTATCAATATGTAAAGTGCTCCTAAGCCTACGCCTTAAAGCTGGTTTCCTCCACTCCTGTACACACCTACAGTACATACAAATGTACAATCACACCGCATGCAGAGAGCTGATATGTGAGCTGTTGTAATGTGTGTTTACAACATACAGGTCATGAGACACACTTGTTTGGCGCAAGGACGGCACAAAAAGTCCAAAATTGATAGGTTCCTCTGCAAGCGCAAATGTGCACAGCAGATTTCCCACAAAGCAGGGCACATAGAGGGGATAGTTAGAATGTTTTCAAGTGGGGTCGTATGAGGTGATCATCCACAGTCAGTGTATCACCTACAGTAGATGACGATCGGCAGAACATGTACTGTTGTGGACCGGGGCAGCGAAAAAGGCCCACCTAAAATCAATATCAGTTCAGGTATGCGCTATATTTGGAACATTTTCACCCCTTTACCTTGCCTTGAGACAGCTCCACAGTCTATGTTTGAGAGGGGGGAACTGAAGGCGTGTTCTATGCTCTCGACAAAGCCACCAGACCAGTGGCAGAACTTCAGAACGGTGAATCCGAACCGACCAAAGTCACGCAATAACAACGAACCGATTGAGGCAGCGGTACGTAGACCAGCAACTCCCATGTTCTGCAAGGTAAAAACACTTGGAGTCTTGTGGCTTTGGCATGAGCATACGTGGATAAAACGGCATCAGTTCCCCATCGGAAAAGGCTGTCTCATGGCAAGAAACGACGGTGAAAATATTATAAATATAGTGTTCAATTTCTTGCGATTACTGCTGTCTGCTTCTCCAAGCTGGGGGCGAGCCAGCCGTATTCTACTGTAGGTTATAGAAGGATTATAGATAAGTACCTCATACAACCCCACTCCAGAACATCTGAGCCATCCCTTTGAGATATTTCTATAACAAGCAAATGGATATCATTTATAATTCAGTTTGTATCCACAGAAAGCCTGGGATTTTGTGTCCCTAAATTCAGATTGTAAGCACTTAATTGCTATGACAAAGAGACGATGAATACTTTCCCACAGCCCTCATTAGGTGACTGCGGGAGGGAAAACAATGAAATGTTAATTGATTCTGATATTAATAAGCAATAAGTGCCAGCGCACACTCGGAGGCTCCAGCTGCAGCCACCTGCCCAAACATGCAATCTGAAAGAAGCAGTTCATTTACCACACATCTGATCACACACACACACACAAGGCGTGCGTGTCTGTGGATGCGCAGAAGGTACCCAGCCAACACATGTACAGAATTGTACGGTACGCCAACAAAACACCCTTCTACTCAACAAAAAACCCAGAATCCACATATACAGTGAAATCGCTCCTCGTTTATTGCTGTCAAACATACGTCAAGACCCACTCTGGTGTCTGTGATTCATGGCGCTGACTAATTACACAGCTGCTTCTTCAGAGAGCTGGGGTGGGGGGGGGGGAGCTGGAAAGAGAGGGCAGGTCCTGTGCTTGTAAAAGCCTGTAAGCCACAGTAATGTTTGTGAGGTGGAGACGCTATGGACAGCATGGGAACTAAATTACTTTTATATTAAAATACAGTGAACTCTGTCAACAGCACCCCCCCCCCTCCCCACATGCACACGTCCCATGTGCTTTTCTCTTGACCACTTTTGCAATGTGTAGGCCTACACACGTTATACACACTGTATATAAAGTATTAGTAAAGGGAAAACTTCTAATGAAATCACAGTCTCTGATACCACTTTCCCCCATCTTTGATTTCACAATAGTTAAAAAATACCGAAACAAGTACAATCAAGACAAGAGATGTTAATCTTGAATCTTTACCGATAGTGGTTAATAAGACCACTGTTTCCACAGCAGCAAACACATCACAGTCTGCATTCAGCACTACATGCAGGGAAATGACCGGCAACTTTTAAACATAAATGTTAAAAAATAAATGTAACAAATAGTTACTGATGACAAAGGCCTTGTTGATGTATCTATCTTATGAAATAGAGTAAGCACACCCGACTGGAATACACACCGGAGACTAACAAGGGCAGAGCGGCAGAGATAGCAGAGATATGGGAGATATACCGGGATGCTATTATCTCTTTAGCCAGTGTGGCAGCAGTTTATCACAGCAGTCAATCACCAAGTAATCGCTATCTGCAAAGAACGCCTTCCACTTTCACCGCCTGAGAACACTTGGTCAGCGTGCGCTGCCCGGGCTGCCGGAAATAAAGACGTTACAAAGAGTGACAAGCTATATATTAGGTTGTGTTTTATTTATCACCCTTTATACAAACTGAAATGATCATCCATTACACTGACCACTGTAGTCTGGAATACAATATAGTGATTCTATAGGTGTTTAATTAAAAGTAAATCTGAAGTCAACACAAGGGGATGATTTGTTGATAAAATTCATTCATCAAGGAGAACATTCACTGGTTTCAGCTTCTCTAATGTCAACATTTCCTGCTTTTCTCTGTTTTATATCATTGTAAACTCTTCTGGAGTGTTGACAAAAGCAATTTCAGATTTCACCTTGAGTTGTGAGAAAGTGTGACTAACCTTAAGGTTAAAGTATAAGTTTAAAAAAAACAAAGATAAAAACCTGATTAATTTAATGAAAAAAAAACCTGTGCCAATAAATCAACAACCAAATTATCCAGCTGTTCAACGAGCTGTAATCTGCAATTACAAGCGGGGTGTTTCAGTCCAGATCCCTGCTGACCTCCAACCTCTCATGTCTTTTCTTAAGATCCACACTGATCCCCGTCTGATGCTCTGGCTCACTCATCTTCCTCTCCAGTGACTCTGCCACCTTAGGAATGCCATTCCAGTCGCTCCATAATTCCCGCTCAGTCCTCCCAGTAATCCCTCTTCTCCTGCTGCTCCGAGCCTACTTCCTTCCCCACAGCTGCTGGCTGGCCCGGCATTCTCTAATAATAGGACAACAATGCCCAACCCCACGGCCGGACACTCCACACTACTGCTGAGAAAAATCTAAAAACTCTTTGCGTGGAATCTGAAATATTTGAAGTGTCTCCCCACACAAACTTTACATAACCGTACATAAAGTAATTCACACATTAAAAAAGGTCAGAAAATGTTAAATCAACATGAACGTCACTGCAATTATTGACGTCAGACTTCCAAAAGAGCAACCTTCAGACAGACTTGTTGACGTTTAGTACCTCTGTGTGCGGGTAATCGACTGCAGCATGTAAACGCATGTTGGTGGAGGAGTGATGATGAGGCTGCGCGCTGAAGTGAGCTAGTATCTGTGGCGGAGTGAAGAGAAAACACTGTAATCGTGCAGGAGCTGATAAATGAGGGCTACACACTGCTAAAGTACTTAAACACTGCCTTGAGCCTTTGCATGTTGGAATGGGACTATACCTAGAGCACACACACACACACACACACACACACAGACACTGAATAGGTTCTGAATAATGTCACATTTATGTTGCATGGTTCGCTCAGTAAAACAGCCCAAAACTGCACACACACACACACACACACACAAACACCAAAGAAGGGGAGGCATTACTCAGAAAGGAGTCTGGAGACACAGAGAGCTGGACCCAGTTCTCATTCCTCATCTTCTGCTGGTCCCACTTGTAGAAGCAGAGCTCAGAATCACATGTTGCAGCTCTTTTGTGTCTCTGAGCCAGACATTTCTTTCCACAACCCACGTTTTGTTCCTCAGAGTAAAAGTCTGCTTCTTTCTACCCTTGCTTTGCTTCTTTTCCCCCCGAGAGATCAGCGGGATAACGTTGCTTCCCTGGCACGTGAAAAGCTTCCCCTCCACACCTCCTCCGCCATTCCACCAAGAGAGCACTCCAGCAGAAATTCTGTAGCCCAGACCCCCTTCTTTTTTTTTAACCTCTCACAGAATTATTCAACGGCGAAAAGGAGAGAGAAAACAAAATAATAAAAAGAGTGGAAAGCTAGTGCTCACCTCAGACAAGGTCCCACTGCCGCAGGGAAAGCAGAAGGAACGCCATCCTCGATCCGCGCAGAAAACCAAGAGCAACAAGTAGCAACTCCAGAGATTCCTCCTCCCCTCACTCGCACTCCTGCTTCCTTCTGCTTTGCAGTCATTCAGGCTGCAGTAGCTGCAGTGCACTGTGAGTAAGTGTGTGTGTGTGTGTGTGTGTGTGTGTGTGTGTGTGTGAGTGTGTGTGTGAGTGTGTGCGCGTGAGATCCTGTGGACTCCTGCAGGGGTATTGACTCTTAGCAGGGTTCAGGTCCTCCCCCTTCTCAGGATCACATAGTGAGAGAGAGAGAGAGAGAGAGAGAGAGAGAGAGAGAGAGAGAGAGAG
>NW_022280053.1:1937479-1978976 GCF_004355925.1 Anarrhichthys ocellatus
GAGAGAGAGAGAGAGAGAGAGAGAGAGAGAGAGAGAGAGAGAGAGAGAGAGAGAGAGAGAGAGAGAAAAAGCTCACCCACACACACAAACAGCGGGTAAGAGAGTTCTCTCTTTGTCTTTTGTTGCTTTCTCTCACTTCCTCGCTCTGTGTAACTCGCCGCTCCACAGCCCCTTTCATACGGGAAAACGAATGGGAGAGAGAGAGACTGTGTGTGTGTGTGTGCAGAGGGAATGCTGTCGTGCTTCAGCGCCCGGGGCCGGGAGGAGGAAGAGGAGGAGGAGGAGTTGAGACTTTCAGAGAGCCGAATTCCTCTACCTCCCATCCAACCAATCGGAGGCCTTGTTGTGGTTGACCAAAAACCGACGGGCCAGGCCGGGCCTCACTACCACACTCCAGCTTTAAAGCATTAGCCGGAGTTTGCCGAGCACTTAGCCTACATTCTGCAGCAGTGTAGTAGATGACCGTGACTGTTTATATCTTGGAAAATGACTAGTCTTTGAACACAAACGCATTTTGCTCTGTGTGACTAATATTTCAATGTTAAATAACAAAAAATATTCTTTGTGTATTGCAGTGCCAAGCCGAGTGAGTGTTATCTATACGAGATATGAACACCTTAATTTGCCAAAATCAGTCCAAGCAAGTTTCCAGACTGTGTTTAAGTATCAAGTCACCACACAGAACTATGTCCAAACTACAGAAGGTACCAGGTAGGTTACAGCATAAGGAAGTCGAGATGTTTCCTTCACTCTTCCCACGTCCCTCCCTCCTTCCTGCCAAAGAACAGCGCTCTCATGTTTCGGCTGCTGTCCCTGGCCAGACATTTGTCAGGCAAGGCATTTGTCCACAGAGGTGACAACAGACCTCCCCCTCCTCCTGCCATTCACACTCATCTTTCACTGATTCACTCATCTTTTAAAGGCATTAGGGCTCTGTGAGAAGAACACGATCATATGGTGAGCTGTTGTTGTGGAAACTTTTTTTTTTGTGTCTGAAAGAAAAAGTGTGTACGACATGCTGACAGTGACAATGCTAACATGCTGATGTTTAACCGGTATAATGGAGACCATGTTTAACATCTTAGTTTAGCGGGTTAGCATGCTAAGTAGCACTAAACACAAAATATAGCTGCGGTTTATGGAGATGTCATTAGTTTTGAAGGAGTTTGGTCATAAACCGAAGTACTGAAATTAACCGATTACTGATTTCCACTTACTGATCTGACAGATAATGTGATGACAAGATGTTTCCTTTATTTAGCATCTTTTAAATCTGTCATTAAGCTATTTATAATTACAGCAACGGAGCGTTAAGAAAAGCAACAGGTTAGAATAAACGCTCTCCAATATATGCTAAGTGAGTCCCGGCTTCCAAAACCGAACCATCCAGTAAACGTGAAATGATACAAATTGTTCCAGTCTGCAACGTCGTCGAGGACGGGATAAATACGCCGATCTATTACTTTCACATGTTTCTTGCTTCTGAGGCATTAAAACTCTCCAGTTAAACACTATGTTGACAGTTTGTCTTTGTTCGTTGAGTTGTTTAACACATTTTGCCATGTGTTGTTACTTGTCATTTTTAAGACTTAAGGCTTGATAACTTGCAAATTTCCAAAACAGTTTATGACAATTTGTAGCCCCCCCCCCCCCCCCCCCCATGTTTTACTTTTTTTCCCTTTACTGAAGCGCAACCACTTTACATACCAGTTTAAAGTGCTTCGTACAGAAATATGTAGTATAATTGTCAATGGGAATCTGTGTGAAGCCTGAAGGCTAAAAACATAATTTGAGCACGATAACCCAAAGCTGCATGACTCTTCTGATTCCCATCTCCATCGAAACTGCTGTTGGCAAAAAAATCTTCACATTAATGTGTGAAATTGAATAATGTTAATACCCCAATGAGAACAGGAGAACAAGAATAACCGTTGAGTTCTAAAGTGTTTTCATTATTTCAAATGATTCAATGGAAGGAATGGAATCCACGTAATATGCTTACATGTACTTAAATGTTTAAACCGCACAGCCGCGTCATGTGCTTCTACTTCACTATGGTTAGTCACGTTCCTTAAGTCTTCTGATTCTGTAACATGCTCACAGTTGCGTTGCTCATCACTCACACTGTACTTAGGAGTAATGCATACAGGCTACATTAGCAGGTGGTGGCCTGGTGGTTTAAGAGCAGATTGAGGTTAAGCCAGTAAGACTACGATACGCGTTTAGGCCAAAGTTTCGCTGAAGTCTAAGTCCACCTTTTAACAAGCGATTACCGGGAAAAACCATTGAAAATCAGGGTAGAGACTAAAAAACTGGGAGAGACTAAAACCCAAAGGCTGAAGTGACATAATGAGTGAGTACTTTGGTATGTGGGCTATAGAGTTACACAGGGACACAAAGGCAGAGCAGGGAAGTCTACTCCTATAGACTCCTCTGACACGCCTCTCCTTTCATCTTCCTCTCTGTTTGTCTCCCTTTCTGTCTCGCTAATCCCTCACCCCTTGTTTATTTTCCTGAGTCGATTTGTGTGTGTTTATGTCCAAGAACGTGTGAAAAGTTAACAACAGGCGCAGTGACGGCGGTGTCGAAACCTTCTGTGTATTTAGTCTCGGCACAGATATTTGTGTTTGAGCAAAATCCACAACAAGGTGCGACTTTTTCCCACGGATCTCCCCTGAGAAACGACACTTATGTCGGTTAGCATGACAGCAGAACGGGAGAAAAAGAGTGGATATAAAGGAGAGGAGACAGAGCAGCATACCAGCGGCAATGAGACAGAAAAGAATGGAAAGTGCCAGTGTGAAGAGAGAGCTGGCCGGTCTATGTGTATCTACAGTATCCTAATGAAGTAATTCCATACTCCGTTGAGTGCAAGCAAAAAAAAAAAACGTAATGCATAAACAAAGTGACACCGCGCTCCTCTGAGAGCTGAGTCAGACAAAAATTGACACACAAAACGAAATCAAATCCAATCAGAGCGTCTGGCTTCCAACTGGTCTCTGGTTTCCTCTCGCCAGTAGAAGCAGAGAAGTACGGGAACGTGTCTTTCAGTTGTCGGAAGAGTTGGACGAGGGACAGTCGGGAATGCCATCCTCTCCCAATTTTCTAAGGCACTTGTGTGCGGCACGTGGGGTCAGGCTGCTACCACGCCTACCATGCCAGCAGCAAGATGCTGTTTGTGGAAGGATTTCAAAACGGGATTCGAGTTATAGAAAGGCTGGAAACTAGGGGTGTCCTGGGGCCCAGCGGTCTAACATGCACACCACGCAGCTGCCAAGGTCCCGGTTTCATTAGGACCTTCATCATATATCATTCAAGCCTCTTTCTCCACATCTCTGTCAAATGGTGTTAGTTTAGGTAACCACTGAAGCTCTGTCTATCACTCTGATGATTTTTTTCTTCCTTTTGAAGTCCAGAAATATGACTTGTTAGTGGATTATGTCATTCTATATCACTGTTGTCATATCATAACCTTATGTTCATGTGCAGGAGTTTTAAATAAAGTATACACAGAACAGCATGTGACATTATGTGAAGCTTTTACAGTTAACATCATCATGGATTTATTTAATTGTGAGAAAAATTGTGTAGATTGTGTAAAAAAAAGCAGACAGAAAATCAAAAACTTAAAATCGGACTGGTGAAACTGTTAACAAATGCAACAATGAAGAAGGACAAACAAAACACTGACGAAGATCTGTTTATCTTGTGATTCTAGCGTCCTCCTTTGATCAGTATCTCCCGAAAAGCTCAAGTGTGCTCGTGTTCGAGCTCTTTCTGGCTTCACCCGTTTCCTCTCACATCGTCAATATTTTCCAACTCTCCTCCCTCACCACTCTCGCCCTCTCTGGCACTCTTTGCTCTCATTTCCATAAGATTTACGGAGACATGAAGAGCACCATTGCCCGACATGAATTTGTTGTGAGCGTGTAACAAGCTCATGACTGTGTTTGGCTCACTCTCTGCCCCACGCGGTCACTTTGACTTAGACACACGTCACACTCATCGACAGAAAACATGCCACGGACACACAGTAACACACATTACCACGCACTAGCACGCCCACGCGCTTAACATCTACATAACATACAGTAAAAGACACAATTTACGCTTTGTGCATTACAATTTTCCTTGATTTTCGACAGTCTCTTAAAGTTTTCTCTGTTCCTTCTCCCTCCCTCCCTCCTCCTCAGTACCGTTGACTGACAGTCTCCCATCAGGGAGGCTCTCTGACAAATGGGCCAAATGGAGTCGTGCCACTGCTGCTGGCCGCAAGTCAGCTCTGAGGTTATTGCTTAGCTCTGCTCACACACTGTTATTTATACACACCATCACCAGACGAGTTTTAAGTGTTTGATGGACTGTTCACGTGTCACCTCCTGCTGTTGGTTTGCAATCCGTCATGTCTTGTTATTGTAACCAACGGTATATTTTGGTGTGCAAAAATGCATTTCTATATTTCAGTGTCACACCAATACAATTAGAAAATGAGGAATTTCCTGTTTTTGTGAATTCTGTACGACGTGACGAGGTTTCCATACGACTTTTTCTCAATTTGATCCACTTTGGCAGATTTCTTTTATTTTTTGTGTTTGTAAGTGTTTAGAAGTGGATTTTGCGCTTTTAGGATTAAACTCTTTTACAACTGTTTTTTCCTACTTTGTATATCCAAAATAAAGTTGGTCAGGAACTATGCGCGAGTCAGTAATGGCCTTTTTTGGATCCCATGAACTTTACCTCCAGCTAGCTCAAGGTTTTGTGCTTTTTGTAATGGCCCAGTCGCTGTCTGTGTCGTAATGAGCGTCAAACACAAGCAATTATTCTGATTACTGGTACTGGGTGTAATTTCACTTTTAGGACTGTGAGATTCTTCGATGTTACTGACATTAAGAGTAAAAAAAACAGCTCCAAATGTGACAGTCTAAAAACAGAGCAAGATAGGGCAAGCTCATTTTAATTTATTTGCCAACCGCCTCATTGTGGTAGCGTACCAAAGGCAGACAAACTACGTACTTCAGCAGACAAAGACACGGAACATCACAGTCAGCAGATTGTTCCTCATTTTAGTGTGTCGTCTTCTGAGTGTCTCCTTTACGGCATCTATTAAAAATCACTCAATCGTAAATGACAACACCACGACATCAAAGTCACCGACAGTACGAGTGTTTTTTTCTCCGCACTTAAAAATGGTCTCAAAGCACTCCATTAATCGGAGATCGGTTTGAGTTCCTGGAATAATAAGGCAAAATAAATCAGAGGCATCAAGTCCTTCTGAATATTTCCATCATGTTTTATGAGACAATTACAAGTAGCAGGCTTTTAAGTTACAGGACACACAAGCCGATCACAGCGGACGGCCCCAAATACAGGAGTGAAAGCACCCTAAAAATGCCCCCATCAGAACCTGACTGTGGCAGCCACATTTGAACATGTTCATGTCAGGATTTTATCCAAACATGTAGTGTAGCGTCAACACAAATGCGTCCTTGACCTCCTAGAAGCACCACCTAGTCAAGTTTGCAGTTAATATAGCTCAACAAAGCAACCAAACATAGACCACTGAGGTCTTCTCGCCCTCTCTGTTCATCCGTGTTTTCGCGGCTCTTTTGTATCCAGCTGTTTCTTTTCATTTTTCAGTTTTTTCAGTGTAGTGCTATCCATTATGCAAATAGCCACAGCAATCCTCTTGTGTGGCTGCAGGGATGAGCGCAAATGTGTGTGATGAGCGTTTTTTTATATTCTCTGTCTTCGGGACATCCATAGTTTTCTCCACAGATAAAGTCAAATATGAGCACAGAGGCAAAATGCCATTACAAGCAGCCACTCGAGATGCAGTTGAAAAGAATTTTAAAGCCAAGTGTGAAATGTAATCAGCCTTAAACTGGATGTCGACAAAATCTGAAAGTCGTTGTGCAAGATAGCAGGATTTAAGAGCGACAATTAGATAGTGGTTCGGTACCGACGAGGCGGAAAACCAGTTACAGAGAATGGGGGCCGTCACGGGTTGGCGACGCGTCACCGCAATCCGCTTGGAGGCTGGTCGGGCGCACTTTGGGACGTGTCTCGGCACAACTCTGAGCGCTAAAACTGGTAAACGCCAATCAGTGCGGCATTGTTTAACTCGGCCAAACGTGCCAATGGAAAAGCCCTACGAGTGACGAAAGTCGACCATCTAGCAAATTTGCGACCCAGATATTATTCTCAGGAGTTTGTAGCCAAAATAAGACCCTGAGACCCTGAAATAGCTCTTTAAAGAGGTGGGACAAGCCAGATCCTCATTTTGCCAAAATATCTTTCCAACTAATGTAAGAAATATAGATTTGCTTTCCAAAACATGCGAGTACAGAAACACACACAAACATGTTTACAGCTGGACTCAGAACAGACTAAACATGAAGTTTGTTTTACTCTCTAAACCCTTTCGACAAGGCTGCAACCTCAGAGCGAAGAAAGTCTTGTGCACAACAGAATAAACTGCACTTGACCGTTAAGCCTGATGTAAGATAGTGTTTCCTCTCTTAAAAGTAGATTAAAATTCATAAGCTGACAGCCCAGCTCCCACATCTACACACCCTGTAGCGCCCGGCTTCACAGTCTGGCTGGATTTTCAGACTAAATATTTTATTAAAAGCTGAAGATTCTCTAAGACAAAGCTCTGTAGCACTTTCCCCCACAAGACCGCAGTGTCATCTGGATAAAATCTGGGATTTTTGAAAGTCAGAAACCCTTATTCACCTCAAAATGGAAAATGAGAGAAGATCCTCTTGTTTATCCACAAAAATGCTTCATGGTGACGAAGTTGGAATCTCAACTGGTTTAACCCGTCTAATAACAGTTCTGTACAAAATAAAAATGTCCCTGTGTTTTTTCCCTCCAATACATGAGCAGGCATTCAACCTTTCCCAACTAGGACGAAACCACGCAGACCTATTTACATGTCAATGAAGGCCAAGGATAAGGACTGTTCTTTTTTCATCCCTGTGTGTTCCTATGAGCGAGCAGATGTGCTCATTCTGATGCCGATTGACTTCATATGTCTCACTATTGCTTGAGTTATTCAAGTGACCACTTTTATATTAGCCTGTCTGGTACCGACAGCACCACTCAGAATATCATCTAAAGCACAGCACAGCAGGTGAGGATGTCCCGCATCAGCAACCGTTTGCCTTCTGTAGATAGAAAGAGGAAATGTGTAGATGCAGTTGCTTTTGCTGTAATGATCAGCTTGATGCAGACAAAGCATTGTGTAATATATGAAAATAACATGCATATAAAAATGATCAGCAATGCTCCTGGATTGAGAACAAACAGCAATGGAGTGGTGTCTGTACACATGTGTGTGTGTGTGTGTGAGTGTGAGAAAAAGAGTGTGAAAATGAATAGAAGTGTGAACTCCTCCTGAGGATTGCCTGAAGTGAGAGCGTAATCGGATGATATGAGATAATTGCCCTTTCTACTCTGACTTTTGTATTTGTATTGAGCCTGTAGAAGGGGCTGTGTGCATTGAGAGAGGCGGGTCGACCAGTTGAGAGGAGACAGTAGTCAACCACTGTATGAAGGTGACGTTTAATGTTGGGAAATCACTGTGAAGGTGAGAAAATGCTCAACGTTCTTACTTATTTTGGGCTGGATCGTTAGAACAAGCTCCAAGTCTCAGGAGATGACTAAAAACGGATTAAAAAAAGTTTCGCCTTGAGCAGCTTTCTTTCCCTTTTCTCCGTCTTCTCCCCTTCTCCGCTGTGGCAGACAGCCCGGTGCATGAAGCAGTGTGGCTTAGACTCTGGGCGAAGACAAACTTTCGGTCTCTTGGAAATATGTTCTCTGTTGACTCAATTCTGTTAACCGCATACTTCATCAGCGGCGCAGCAGCAGAGTCCTTCCCATCGGCCATGAAGACAAAACATCGTCTTTTCTTGGCCCAGTTAATGACACACCACTCTTTCTTGTCTTTTAACTATCTAGTTTGGGCTCTTAACATTTGGAGCGGTGGAGAGATGAAAAAAAAAAACTAAAACGAGGCAGCGGAAAATGAGGGGGAAGAGAAAGAGTGAGCACTCTCACTGGCCTGCAGTGCAGCTCAGATCCCCCTGGATTTATTTGTGTACATAACTCTCTTTCTGTCTCTCCCACGTCCATTCTTTTGTGCCGCTCAACACAAACACCCACACGGTGCAACCACTGCGCAGCATACAAATATGCAGATTCACATTACCGTGGAATTATCTTGCCGCTTTTGAACAGAAATGGTACACCCACGGCCCTCACATATGTGCTACAGTTAATTATTCCATTCAAAGAGCAAGAGGAGGGCCTTCCTGCTCCACGAAGCTCGCACCAACACGATCAAACGGAAAGAGGGACATCATTCCAACTTTGAACTTTCTGAGCTCCAACGGAACTGTGTAGCGCCGCTAAAGTAATGACGAAAAGGTCATAAGAGCAAAATGTCGCTAGCAGGCTGTTGATTTCATCACGTTGCCATGTAACACCCCCCGACCCCCTACCCAACAGAACAGACTGAAGTCCTATTCATCTGACCACAGAGGCCCTAGTCAACAGCTTAAGAGCCAAATGGAGAGCCTAGTCATCGTGGCAAGCTAGCAGGAGAACCATGTGACCTGACTCCCATCATTCACCAACATGCTCTTCAACTTTTTTTCCACAGAAGAGCTCTCATCGTTTCCCGATCTTTCCCACCCACCCCCGGGGCGCCTCAAATCTCACTCACCATGCTGTGCGTCTGGATGGGTGCTGGTGTCAGGCTCCATGTTAGATTCACAGTGTGACGAGCGCCCGGACCGGCACAACCATGTCCTGAGGCAAAGTCGGCTCTGTCACTGAAGTGCGGCTACTTAAAAAAACTGTTACCACAAGTGCTGTTCCGTTTTGTTCCTGCTGCCGCCGCCACTGCCATCTCCTCTCAGCTGTTCTCTCCAGTCAGAGCTGCCGGCTCTGGTCTGGGCCCCCGCAGCCTGCCAGCTCAGCTCAAGGCTTCTACCGCTGTGTTACATCTGTCTGACTGAGCCTCTCTCTGGAGAGTGGAGGGAGAGAGAGAGAGAGGGAGTATAGCCGAGCACAGAATGGGCGGGAGGAGAGAGAGGGAGAGAGGGGAGCAGTTTCCACAGTGTGGTGGAGAGAGAGAGAGAGATGGGTGGAGAGGGTTGTGACAGCTCTGAATGTTTCCACTTTGATCAATTTTACACTCGCGGCATATTTTTTTTGTCATCATAAAGAGAACTTAGCCAGAGAACATCCGTTTGGAAAAAATTATCAGGCCGTAAAAAATGTACGAACCTATGTAGCACTGCAGCCTGATTTTAACAACAGGTGGGCTCTGACCGGGTTGTGCTGGCCGGGCGTGGTTTCTACTCTCATCTCAATTCGGCACACAAAACAGGACATGCTGCTTTTTGCCGACCTGAACAACTTGCGCGGAAACTTAACATCGGGGCTGTAAATAGAAAATCAACTGTTCAGTCTGTGAAACGTAACGGAACATTCTTCAAGTGACGCCTTCAAATTGCTCGTTTTATACGATACACCCCAAAATCCAAATATCTGAAATCTGCAATGACAGAAAATGCAAGAAGTCTTAAATGTATTTAATATATATATTACAGTGGTGTGCTGGCAGGATAGACTGGCACTAAGTCAATAGATGACAGTCTGGCTAATGATAGCTAATTGTAATATCTGAGGAGAGAGACGGAGGCAAGCAGGACTTTGTTAAAATAAACATCAGAGGGAATCTTAAGATGCTTAAAATACGTGCGAGGCAGTATTTGGGCCACAAGGCATGTAGGAATCATTCAACAGCCTTTGGTCAGTTATCCAGTTCTATTTAATCCTATCTAAAGTGTTGCAGCTGCGGTGAAAATATTTATGGAAGAAGTGAAAACTGGAAAATAGGGCAGCATATGCCCTAGCATCTTTAAAGAAACCGAGAGTGGAGAACTTTTCCTAAAGCAGCATCCAGAAAAAAAGAAAGAAAACGTTCACCTCAGTCAAATTAAGCTTAGCTGTTCAGATGGAGGAGTGAAAGCACTCTCCGTCTCACGCGTGTTTGTGCCAAAAAGAGTTCAAAAGAATAGAGGAGGCAGCCGCTCACCATTGAGTCGGAGGATGAGACGAGATGTGAGCGCTGTGATTCGCTGCGGAGTCCTATTCATCCAGCCGCAGCTTTTATCCGTCCTGCTGCTTATTTGGAGCCCATGTGTCACACAAGGACAAGAGCGGGTGGGGCCTACGCCAATGCATGATTTAGTAAAACACAGGCCGTGTGGGTGTTTGTAGTGTTGTGATTTGAAAACCATAGAAGCGCGTGCACACACACACACACCTTTAAAGGTTAGATACTGAAGAGGGGACCAGAACATGTATTACCGTTTGGTTTTCACGGGTAAATTAGAACCCTTCTGTCAATATGACAAACACTTGCTTTGTTCCTGTGAAATATGATTTTTACCAGTGAAAAGTGTGTTTTAATGAAGCTCCAGCAGTATCTCACCCAACACCACTAAGCTAACACCAGCATGAATGCAGTCGATAAAAATATAGAAGTTCCATGCCTCTGTGAAATATTAGGTGAGAGAATAGTTGAAAATGTGTTTAAATGGCCATAATAACCACTGCAGTAATACATTGATGTATTCGAGCTAAAATGGAGAAAAAAAAGTTTGGCTTGACTATGGAAATCTGAATCAGCAATTTAGAAATTATCCTACATCATCATCATCATCATCATCATCATGGAAAAGTTTGAGAAAGTCATCGCAGAGTTGCAAAGGTGCCCTGTAATTCGTGAACTAACTGGCAGACTGTGTTTATTCTTTTAGCCTCCGTCTCTCCTCAGATAAACACAGATCAACCTAATCACAGATCCAGTGTAATGACGCGTCTGTGTGCCCAACAAGTCATCACCTGTTACAACGCTCGCCTGTGCTCTCCCTCCTCTGAACGCACGTGTTTGTGTGTGTGTGTGTGTGTGTGTGTGTGATTCAGCACTGCACAATTGCAGCAAAAAGTCGTCCTTGTATTTTAAAGTCAAATATGTGCAATGCGGAGAATGCTGGGTAACTGCCATACCTTTGAAGAAAGGACATCTCTGCTCGTCTCGTCGCCTTGCCCTCAGCATACTCTCAACAAGAATACAACGTCATTTGGGAGATAAACCGGTATGTTAGAAAGAGACGAGTGTCTAAAATAAAGTGCTAATAACACGATGACATGGCAATAAATAATAACATTAATGTAAAGCTATAGCAGTGTTGCCATTGTTTGCTTTGTTAGCACTGTTAGCTGCGAGCCGCCGGCTCAGCCGTCGCCATGTTCAGGGGAGTGTGGAGGCAACGTTTTGAAAGTCCAACCTTTAACTAACAGAAACTTTAACCTCAGGAGTAAATATTCTACTAAATATATTTTCTCATGGCAACTAATAGATCTTTAATACATTTGTAAATACTTTTAAGTGCTCCCAAAATTATATTTGTACTGTAAAAGAAATACCTAATCTACAAAATGATCATTTGTATGTCAATTACTCACCCCATGGTACCTCGAATCCTTGAAGGAAACTTGTTTTTTCTTGCATCAAAACATCCGTTTACAAACTCTCACAACTGGTGCAGTATTATCCAAGTCTCGTTTGTTCCAGTAGTATGCTCAGTACTTCAGAAATACTTAAACCTTACTATTCAACAAACTGCAGACTTGTCCGGACTTGTGCCGATGAGTGGGCGTGGGCACAAGTGAGGCTGATTATGCAGAAAAAATCAAGGTAAATAAAGGTGAGTAACGGTTAATAAAACCTAAACTTAATGTTCTGTTCTGTGATGTTAAATCATGTAATGACATCATGAAGAAGCACTTTAACCAAATAAACATTGTGCACGCTGATTTAAAGGCAGGTTATATTAGGTTGCATGCCAGCTGACAACCCAGCAACAGTAACTGTGGGATAGGATTACTTCAATATCAAACCTCAGTGCCACCTAGTGTCTCCTCCTGACTGTGTCTCCTCCTGACTGTGTCTTCTCCTGACTGTGTCTCCTCTTGACTGTGTCTTCTCCTGACTGTGTCTTCTCCTGACTGTGTCTCCTCCTGACTGTGTCTCCTCCTGACTGTGTCTCCTCCTGACAGACGCATCCACAGAACTCACCAGCTTCTATGAGCTGCTCCGTAACATCCACAGACACAAGTTCATATACTGGCACATCCAGAGAGCAATGGTATTATATAGCGGAGGAATGTAACATAGTACATAATACTTAATAGTACTTAATTTGAGTACTTCTATCACATGATACTTTCTACTTCACTACATTTTGAATGCAAATATTGTACTTTTGTATACTTGCCATTCTGCATAGAGAGTACTTTTACTTGAAGTATATTTTGATGCAAACAAATTTGTACTTTTACTAAAGTAAGAGTTTGAATGCAGGACTTTTACATTGTAGTATTGCTATTAAGTAAAAGGTCCAAGTACTCCTTCCACCACTGGTGTTTTATTACAAGCATTACATTTTCATAAACGCAACAAGGAAAGGTCAACGGGCCATCTGCTGCTTGAAAGAGACCAAAACATGTCGAGTGTCCGTCCTAGTGGTGAGGAAGCAGCATTATAAGAGCAGTGAAGCGCTACGAAGCAGCAAGCTCTCCATCTAGTGGATATATACGGCAGATTTAAAAAGGCATGAGAGCAATGCAAGTGTGAGTGTTTGGCTGCTTGCGTAACTGACGAGCAGGAAGAAGTGCTTTTCTTGAGTTACGTTGGACCTTTGTATAGAACAAGTATCTGCACACGACTGCTTGAATTTGACTTTAAAATGATATTTAGTAGCCTTTTAAAAGTCAAAACCATAAAAAAAAGCAACAACTTCCCCTCAGTCTCCTGAGTCTAATGAATTATATCTTTCTATGTCCATAATCATGTTGAACAAGTGTTAAATATTTGATTTCTTGGTTATTAATCATTCTAATTTAATTAAATGGTTTCAAGACAGTAATGTCTATGTGTGTGTGTGTGTGTGTGTGTGTGCGCGCACGCATCCTGATTACTGCAGAGGTGTGTCCTCGGGCTACTCACCGCTCTCGGTGGACAGCTGGCTGTGGAATTCGGGAAACTTTGTTTCCACTGGGATGCTGATGGTGCGTCGCAGGAGATGGACCTTGCTTGACGCAGAGCGCCTCTCCTGCAAAAACAAGGAACGGATCTGCTGAGACAAAGGGAGAAAGAGAGAAGGAGACGGAGACACGGAGCTCCGAATTCAAGGCGGATAAAAGGAGACAAAAAGGCACAGATACAAAAGTGGGCGCGTAGAAGAAGATAGCGTACGGAGGAAGAATGAAAGCTAACAAAAAGAAAGAACGGCAGAATTGTAAGAAACGCACACAGCCATGAGGCCCCCTTATCCGTGTTGTTGTGGTTATTCTGGTCACCATGTTTAAGGCTGTGTTGGGCCAATAGTGCATAATAGTGGTAGAGCTCCTGATAAATGAGGAGTCACTGGACAAAACAAAGCAGGCATTAGCAGCACATCAGTCTGTGTCAGCCCGTATCTTCCTATAGCTCCCATACCACACGCTTGGCTCTGAAAGATTAAACAGACAAAAGCAAAAAGGACGGCCGTGGTGAGAGAGCAGCGATTGAAAGAAGAAGGGCCCTCTGTCCTCCAGGAGGCTTATCGAACATCCTCACACCTCCTGACTCTTGCCGTCTCTATCCCTCTGTTTCCACGTCCGTCTGTTTATCTCGCCGGGTCTCTTCGATCCTCTCTGCTCGTCACCTCTTGCCTCATAGGACTCGGGCTTAAGGACAGCTCTCACTGACACCACCTCTCAAGTACAGACGATGTCTGGTGGTCTGAGCCATGATGACTAAGCAAATATGAGTCACAATGTTCACTGCAACTATTCGGTCTGGGATAAAGCAGTTATTCTCAACAAACTAAACTTAAAACATGACATAAAAAAAAGTTGTTTGTCTTTAATCATGAGCCCCCTCTACTGGCAGTCATGTGCAGCTGTAGACGTGTAAGTGAGAGCAATGAGCGGAACCTAATGACTTGTTTTACACACACGGGTCTGAGGAACAACTGAAGGCTTCAGTATAAACTGAAGGTTAAAATAATGAGAGTAGTCCAAACTGTAGGAAAACCCCCCTCTGGGATCTCGCCTTTTCTCTCACTTTTATTACCTTCATATTGCAGCCCTCAAGAAATACGACACCATTGCTGAATGTTGAGATTGTTCTCCATTCCTGCACTCTCTGAAGCCCTCCTCTTTGGCCCTCTTTGCTTCTGTTTAAGCATCATTTGTCTTACGATTAGGGAGACGCCACGTTGGCTTCAACAAATAGCTCAGGGCCTAATCGCCTTTGGCAAACTAGGCCAAAATCATTTATTGAGCAAACGTTCTATTACAAATGACAATATAAGCATCAGCTGTTCAGTGATACTGCGCTTCAGCTCTATGTTCTTCATAATGTCTCAGAACACAACAGAACCACGACTGTAAGCAGAAGAGACACGGACAGGCATGAATAAAGAAAGACAGAATAAGACGAAAATAAAACAAAAGGTGGAAATAAAGGACTAAAGAAAAAAATGTCTGTGTTCCTCCACAGGAAACAATCAATAGAAGCTTCTGTGAAGAAACTCTTGAGGTCATACTATAAGATTTTTCTTTCCTCTCACTTTCAATATTTGTTCACTCTAGTGTTTGCTCACGGTGGTATGGAACGGAGGAATATAAAGTCGAGATTAAATGAAAAATGTATTTTTAACCCATTTAGATAAAATACCCATATTGTGCACCTATTAAAAAAATAGGCTTTGTATTTCTAGATCAAAATCAAACCATCTTTTTTTTGTCCTGTAAAACTAAATACGACGTGTGCTTATGTAAGCGATTACCAACCAGTTTCAACCAGTAATGGCATGACGGCCATCCATCAATTGTTATGCAACTTTTAGCAACAAGGGAGGTGTGTGAAGCACCGTATGGCAATGTTACTACATTCTAAGCCCGCCCACTTTTTAGCGGTCCAATCAAATGCGAAGGATTTTGATTTAAATCCCTCTTGTAACAGAAGCTCTCACTTGCTTTTCACTGGGTCATTAGAGACAGTGAGTCAGACTGTCGACACCGCTGCAGTAAAATAAGTGGTTTTCAAACAGGACACTGATGCTCTGAAACACTACCGCTATTCTCCAGAGGGACCGCCAAAACCAAGCTGTAAATAATGAATCTAGGAAGATTTAAATATGCAGCATCTGACATATTCCATGTTGAAGGTCCTTTAATGGGAATTGGGAACATCTCTATTGACGCTCAATATGGCAGCTGCTGACCGAAATTGTATCAGCTTCACACATACCAGCCAAAATTCAAACTATTCTCATTTATAATTTGTGGCTACATCTGAATGATTTAAGTGTATTTCTGAGTGTTTTCTTAGATGTGTTGCATTATATATCATATGTTTGGAGACACATTGCCTCACCAGTACAACAAGAACAGAGGGAATTGCTTCCCAGGATGTAAAGTGCTTCATCTGAATCATTACTGTGCAAGTGTGGCATCATCAGTAACCAGAAGGAGGAACATGGACGAAGATCTGAGTCCGAGGAGCTTCAACAAAGCTATATTTCTTTTATGAATAAAATCAATCACTTTGTGACCAACAACATGTCCAATCATTCTGTCATGGAATGAAGAGTTGCTGAAATAACTGAAAACCTAACACCGTCATGACAAACATGTCCCCCAGAAGTGCACATAAATGTTTGACCTCCACTGGATGATGCTCGCGGTTTGCTGGTTCATAGCAGTTGATGCTCTGACCAGTTCTACTGAATAAATGTTCAGCTGTCCAAACCATGTCAGCAAGCCGCTATAAATCGTATCACGGTTTTTGAGCTGCAGTTTGCTGACATCGCGTGAAACCCAGCAGAGTTACAGGTGACCTCTCAGAGTCGGGGTCAGAGTCTGAGGCTAATTTAAAAAGGTAACTTTGGTATTTCTTTCAACCAGGACCCTATTCTTCCATGTTTTTATGTCTGCAAGACTAATAGGGACAACAATTTTTAAAATTGGTCCAGTATTGAGGGAGAAAATTGTCTGACAACATTATGGAAAGAACCCCCCGGAGAAATAAAACGTTTCTGTTACCATTCGCTTTCGGGTTGTTATTGAGCCATGTGACGTGTTGCCTGAAGTGGAAACGTGGGTAAGAGTTGGAGAGAAGAATGCCGGTGTTGTCAAGAGTTTGTTGTGTCGGGAGCACAGAGAGGAAAGCGTAGTGTTATCTGAAGGATTTTTCAATTGATTTTTAGCAATAGGAATGCAACACTACATTTCATGAACGAGACATTTTTCAAGCGAGACACACAATAATAAACTGAACCGATCAAGCGAGAGCTAAAGAAAAACATTGTGTTTCTCTGTAAGGTCCTTTGCTGACTGTTGTCAGACAATTATCATAAAAATCTGAGCCCGTCGGGTGGACATAAATTGATGTTACGCAATTTCCCGATATGATGACATTGCAGCCCGTTCAGCGGTTGCCCGTCTGCCGCGTTCTACCTCAATACTGGAGCAATTTCAAAGATTGCTGTCCACATTAGTCACTTAGACACAACAACATGGGGAAATAGGGTCCAGGTTGAAAAACACCAAAGTTTCCCTTTAAGTGTTCGTGCACAAGATGCTATGTTCTCTAAGGGCGGCATTCTGTCCCTGCCGCTGTGCTGAGAACAGAGTTTGAGAAATTCCCCAAAGCGGCAATAATTTAATTAGCTGCTGATGGTTCTCAGATAGTGGCGTTAGTTAAAAGAAATTACTTTTGCTGTGGTATATTAAATATTGCTTCTGTAATATTCATGTCGCATTGGCCAGGCTCAGCCAGAGACGCTAATGTGCATGAGTTATTGGCACCCACGGCAGGACAGACAGGAAGAAACGTTTGGGTTCAAGCTGGGCAGAGGGATGCAAGGAATTATAACTAGTTTGTGACCTTGTGTGAGTTGTCCAACAGGTCAGAGAGGGATATCTGTGAAGTACAGTCCGTATGAGGGAATTTGTTTCTGCTACTATTTATTTATTATTTGTACAATGGACAAGAGCCATTAAACTGATTTCTAAATATGTTATAATGCTGCACAACTAGTGTGAGCAATACTGTCTGCCACAATGTTTTATTACCAGAAAAAGTAAGTTAGAGTTCACATAAAGTTATTGAAGAAGGACGGGATATTGCAGGCTGAAACATGTGGTTTGGGTAACCCTGCTGACTCCTGATGTGTTCCCAGTCAAAGAGCCAGACTGTGTATAACCTGACTACAGGTGGTCTCCACTGTGGGATGAATTCAAATGGAGATTCTCACACAACAAAGGATTCACTCAGGAGCTTGTGTTTCTCCTTAGTTCTTATCACTACAGCCAGACCGGCTGCATGTTCAAGGCCTTTATCGGTTTTAATGTTTGGGAGTTTCAAATAACAAGAATAAAAGCAAAAGTAAATGTTTTTACATACTGTGCGGAATATTTTACAGTGTTAAATTAATACTGTTTCTAAATGACTTCAATCCTGGTTTTGATGTTTTCTGAAATGTTATGTATAAATATGCAAATGAGGCATTATCTAATGCAAACTGTTGGTGAATTTAGGAGAAATCTGAAGATGCAAATAGAGAAAGTAGTAAATAATCACCTAAATGTGTATTTTGGATGTTTTCTTTCCACTAGTCTAAAAAGATGTGACGGAAGCAAAAATAGCCCAAACCCACAAAAATGACCAGCGGATGAAAAATGATGTCTCCCCTTAAGATGTTTAAGAAGATGTACAGCTATGTGGAGAAATGGGTGAGTGGGAGGAAGAGCTAAAAAGCTGAAGCAAATAAAACGAAATTAACAGAGACAAAAACAAAGAAGAACACGAACAGACGAGGAGCACAATAGCGACACAGAGGGACATGACAGACGAGAGATAGTGCTGTGTGCTCTCACCACCTCCTCCTCACTCAGAAGCAGCATCTGACAGTCGCCAACCACGCAGTACTTTGGGTTCCTCACAGTTTGCTCTTCATAGGAGTGGCCACGCGACATCCAGTGTCTCGATGGACACCGCACATCTGGAAAGGAGAACCGGACAGAGAGATACACATCAGCTGTGAACGTCGAGAAATAAAAGAAATAAGTTTATATTTGTTTATTCACTTGATGATAGAGTGGAATATCATAGTTTTAAATAGCGATACCCTGAAAAAAAGAAAAGACCCTTCGTCTATGTGAACACTGCTTTTCAACTTGTGCAAATAACTGTTTTGCTCAGCGAACACAAAACCCCTTTTTTTCCTGAATTAGAAATGGCGCGGAGGTTAATGACTACCTCATGCTCTCCACTTCTTCTTTTTTAACATCAGTCATTCTGCAGATGTCAGTTGAACAAAGGCTAAATATAACTCAGCCGAGACAGGCATACATTGCATTCCCCCCCATCTCTCAGTGACATAAATCTCAGAAAAAGCAATACACGGGCTCTTTTTCACACGGGGAAAGGCAATCCATCAATTCTCACACACGGGTTACTGCTACAGAGACACTGTGACTGCATCAATCAACACGGAGAGCACAAGCCCAGAGTTTCATTACAGATCTGCTTTGAGAGGCATCACTGGTATTCTCTCTTCATTACAAGAGAAGACATTTGTGACGGCTAAACTCCAAACACGACATTTCTGGGAAGATCTAGATCACCTGTTGGCGCGGCTCTTGTGAGTTTATGATGCTCACGAGTGGCGTATGTGGGTCAGAATGTGCCGTTCTCGATGGCACAGTACATTGGCGCTCTTGTTGCTAAGAGGCCGAGTCCATGCAGAGAGGCTTCCCTATGTTGCTCCAATGCCTTTCATCATGCGATACACACCACATGCAATATGTATGGAGCCACACTTGATTAAAAAAAAAAGAAAAAAGCAATGGAAAGACGGGGTGTAGCTACTTTAAAAGAATAATTCAGAGACACTCCTGCTTATCTCATACAGTTCACTCCAACGTGTTTGAGCCTCCGGTAGCAATTTTGAAGCTAGAGGTTTTCATCTCTTGTAAATGTAAAACTGTGAAACAGAACATAAAACTTTCAGGGACTCTTCAGTCGTGCAGAGTTTCACAGTGAATATTCAACATAATGAGACGCATATTATTCATTCAGTGCGCAGAGAATTTTTTGTCATGTATTTATTTCTTTTTAAATGTCATTTACAACATTGTGGAATTAGAGCTCCGGTACACAGTGTGCATAACGCAGATGTTGAGTTTGTCACAACCCTGTTAGTTGAGATCATTTCGCGTTAGTGACGTAGCTTCACATCACAGGTAGCCTCATCACCATGCCATTACACTAAGTCACACACACACACACACACACACACACACAGACCACTATTGCATACTGCCTCCGTCTGATCAGCTTACAGTCACTCTGTGGACAGGAGCAGGTCAAGCACACAGTTTTCCATTTAGCGGAGCTTCTTTAAAGACAGGTTTTTCATCTTGGCTTTGATTAAATTATGCTATTCAGAATCAGCTCTACCCGCTTTAGAATGATGAGAGCGAGGTAGAGGAGAGACGGGAAGGGCAAGCAAGAATGCAGAAATGTAGTGAAGTCTTTTGAGTGACACGGTTCTGCTTGGAATGTGTGACTTCTTTTCCTACAGTAAAGCCAGCAGCGGTGAGGTTCATCTGCTTCACAGATGAGCTTCTGAGTCTTGTAGCCTACCAACAAAGCTGTTCAGCATCGACAACAATAGAAAGTAAAGACAAAACAAAGTATATATAAAATAAAAATCACAAAATCAATTACTGATTAAAATACTCAAAAACAAAAACGGTAGGCTACTGGCTTAATTATTGAATACTTGGAAATATATTGCAATCCAATACAAATACTTCAGAATATTTAGTATGCCAGAAAAAGCGTTAGTATGCCCCAATACATAGTTGGCTATGTCAAATACAGAATGTCCAAAACTCCAAGATTTTCAACAGCATCCAGTAGCATTTTGCAGTGTGCAAGCCAGCATGCTTTTCTGGTTATTCTAATCATTCAAGGTGCAGTGTTATGAGCTATAAGATGTCCCAATAGAATGCACACTGCATACAACGGTGCGTACTTTGTAAGGGAATCTGCAGTTTGTACTAAAAGTAAAAAAGTATGCCATTTGAAGCATCTTTATTTCTCCATATTTGAACGTGGCTGTGAAAGGTCAGTAGCCAAACTCACTATAGAGAGATATGATATGTACACAGGCCTGCAACATTGCGGGACTTTTTAAACCGAAGCAACACAGCTAACTGTCCGTTTGGCTGTTTACTGTTGCCACTTTGGTTCAAACTACTACAGAAGCCATTTTTTGCCATGACAGATCCACAAAGCCCTCTGTGGGGATATCAGACATAACATGGTTCCAAATGAACCACAGGACTGGTGCTAAACATGTCAATGATTAATTGAGTTAACTGGCCAGCCTTTGGTAACTATGTGGAACCCCGGATTTAAAGAAGCTGTTTTTAAATGCTAAGACAGCTATGCAAAAGGCTGACGAGACAGGCACACTACAGCAGAAATGGACGCGGTCTTAACATGTAGGTACCGTGCCCAGCTAAAACACAATTGATTTAATTAAATGACAATGTGAATAGTCTCTCTTTCTAAGTGTTTCTAGCAACGAGATCCTTGTTTTTGATTACATTTTAATTCAAGAGGGCACGATTATGTTACGCCTCAGTCTGCTCTCTTTGTATCGTTACCTTCGATTGCAGGGCAGTTATGTAATCAAGCACATTTTAATGAGGCTCGAATGAACAGCAGAGGAAAGAGACCACGGGTCACGTATTCATTGGACTTACGTATGCGCGCACTGACGCCTGTGCTCAAGAAAGCACGGCGTCACGGATAAGTGCGTTTCACTCTTGTGTGTGAAAGATAAGCAGCTAGATGTTCTAATTTAACTCAGATGACAAGCATGGCTGCATTGTATTTGCATTTACTTTAAAGCCATGCTGTGCTGCTCCCTCCCGTGTTTCACATTCGAGTGGCCGAGTGAGATCAATAGCTCCACAACATTAGCATTTCATCCCCCATTAGCAGACCTCTGCAATATGACAATAAACCTCCTTTCACCAGTTGCTACAGAGTCCTTCTAGGTATTGATAGAGGAAATATAAAAAGGCCCTAATGGTATTAGATCAATATTTTTAAGTTTGGAGGAGAGACATTTTGTTAGAAATTGCTGCTCTCCTGTTGCAGCAAAAGAAGAAAATATTGTGAGTGAGGGACGGAAAAAAAAACTGCAAGAGAGGATTTGATCCAACACTGTGTGTGAAGCTGAAGCACAGAAGATGCGAGAGTATGTAGGCTGCCTTGTTGATCTACCATGACGACTGCGTTGTGAGCCTAATCTAAAGAAAACGGATGTTAGCAAGGTTATGAATTCAATAAACTACTTATTTTTCCTCAGGTTATTTTAGGTTTTGTTCATGGCTGGCACACAAGTGCTGTGAAAATAAAGAGACTTTGCATCACAAAGTCCTACGACTCCCACATAATATGGATTCCAGTCTTCTCAGCTGACCTAAATCAGACTTCTGCAGAAGTTTGGAATATAAAATTTAATTATATTCTACACCTTTCTCACCAAAAATACCCATGTGATTCAATTTACATATTTTAATTCAAAAGAGTTGCTTTTACGTGGACAATATCCGCATATTTTGTGCTTTACCGACTGCACCAAACCCGTTCTCGCTCCCAACTCTTTTACTGATGGCACAAAGAAAGTATAATAATAATAACGATGTTACAGTCCAAAACCTTCTTAGCTCTTCTACATATTATATGCTGCTGTGTTCCCACTGCTTCATAAGAGAAGCATCGTTCTCTAATGCTCACCTGCCGCTCAGTGTCATTTTTTACAAATGATAACGCCAATTGATGGGGCACATAACTTTGAATACAACTATCATTTTTGGTTTAATGTCCATGATCGGAGATGCACTCATCATAACCCACTGAAGAAGCACTTAGGAAGAGATGCATCCATTTGAATAGTCAGTTATAAATCCTGCCCGTCTACATGCCTCTGGCTACACCAGCGTGCTGTGACGCAGCTTTGAGAGATTTACAACCCCAGGATTGTGTTGCGCTGCTGATGGAAAGCTCCATCTTGTTTTCTGCTCATTCAAAGCAGCGCCGCAAAGGCCACAAGGTAAGCCCACATGCAGAGTGATTGAACTTCCTCTCAGAGCTTTACAAAAAATACCACGCAAGCAAATAAATGCCACGAGCTCGCCTGACACCGCCACCAATCATAACTTGAGGGGGCAGCTGACGCAGAGACAGAGAGGATGCAAACGCACAAGAGTTTGGTAATCTTGTTTTAACGCGCCGAGATGAGATTCCACAAGCGGTGTTCTCTCTAAAGCTCCAGAGGATGTCATTTAAACACATGCGGACTCAAGGGTGTCACTGAACCATAGCTGTCAAGTAACAGGCTCAGAGAGACGGCAGTATTAAATGCGGTCTAGGAGCGTGAAGATACTACAGGCACAAGGCCAGAAGTGCTCTATGAAAAAGTCAGTGGCACAATGGAGCAAGCTGGAAAAAGAAGAAACTCTGTAGCTGCTGCTGCATGAATATGAAGCTCGATCAGTTTTGTAGCTTCTGGTCGTCAATTGAAATGTAATCTAGAGTCGCAGGCCTCAGTCAGGTGAGGAGACGATGGAATCATCCGTTGTTCAAGCTCTTATGAATCACTGTCACTGCACTTGCCAAGCACACAGGAGGTTGTCTTGGCGACACTGGTGCAGATCCAACATGGCATACATGTTGTTGGAGCTGTACAAGGAGATGTTGTGACCCTCCAGTAGCCTGTTCAAACGGTTTCAAAGAATCAATACAAGGTCTCATACACACTGATCACAATTGGGTAACAATAAATATGGCAAGGTATCGATACTACCTACTATCTAGCAAAACGTTGTATTCAAATTCCCTCAGTATGGCCTCACAGTTGATCAAATATAAATAATATATTAGAATACTGGAAGAAAAGCCTGCGGTTGCAGCGTTGTCAGATGTTAATTTCACGGCAACTTCCATGTCGTGTAATTGTCACATCTGGCTCGACACGAGAAACCAGCAGTGTGAGACGGATTACATCACAATCTAAAAGGTTAGACTTGAGCAAGAAATAGACTGCAAGAAATTAAAATTATATAATTTGAAATGAATCCAAAATGCCACAAAATGTCACACCTCAAATAAAAACGGATGTGCGTGATTGTGCTTGGCCATCGAATTGGAGCGGTAAAAACAATGTTTATGATTTGAAATCCTAAAACTAAATGCGATTGCCATGACATGGGCGATTGGGTTTGGAGGACTTAGTTGGTTCTCACCTACTGTGTCAAGTGGCCCACCTGTTTCCAGTCAGGTCTATTGGCTCCTTAGCATGCCCACTCATTGTCTCACACACACACCCACACACACATGCACACACACTCACATCAACAATTAGTTTGTTAACTTCTCTTGCTAACAGCTAGACTGTGAACACTAAATGTGAAAAGTGACTGTGTGCAAGTAACATTGTGTCCCTGTGTTTCCATGATAACAGTCTGACTGAATGCACTTGAAAAATAATCAAGCAATAATTTGGAAAGAAATTAAAATTCGCGACAGAAGAGAATCATGTGAGTAATGTTGTTTACACCTTAAACTGTGGTTGTCACAGAATCTATTTCAGAATTTATGACGCTTTCGCATCAAGCAAATATTGCAGAAGTTGACTTTGCCCAAGACAAATGTCTCCCAAGGGACACAACTAAAGATAATCTTACTTTCTGTTTATCTGAAAAGGGAAAACTATTAAAATCCTTATTTTAAATGGGGCAATCTATTCTCTCCAAAACTCCTCCAATGTGTTGATAATTATAATCTATTTCTTCCCTTTTGTTGAAATTGTGGCTCAGGTGCCATGTGGACGCTTCTCTTCTCAGGCAATCAGGCTCAATTGCTGGCAACTGTGTGGCTCCAATAGACGCTCAGTGCAGGTGGTGTTGGGCTTTTGGATTCAGTGCTATGTGGATGATACGTGTTGTGTATTTAGATTTTTATAATAGTGTGTGAATTGTCAGTTGCTTTAAAAGGACAATGTTTCACCCTTCAGGACAAAGCAGAGTTCCAACTCTCCCTTTATCTGTTGATTCCTGGAGCATTCTCATTTTTAGTGTGATTTGTGCCAATTCAAGGGAGCCAACACCTTTTAATGCCTTTACTTGTGCATGTACCAGTTGCACCTCTCATACATCGGAATGCAAATTTGTATTTCAATTTTTGTTGGACAATAATTGATAATGGTGCCCTGGCACGCATGAGGAAAATCGAGCATAAGTTGCAGTTACCTTTGAGTAGCTTCAGTCTAACTTTAATCACAACCACACACATTTTTGTCGTGCATTTGATGGTTGCATTGACATTTATTTTTACTGAAAAGTACAAATCCTGCAGACTCAAATCCTGCAGACTCCTGTTGAAATTCAGGCATAATGTGTGAGAATCAATAATGACAAAAAAGGTCTATCA
Source organism: Anarrhichthys ocellatus (assembly GCF_004355925.1). NCBI lineage: Eukaryota > Metazoa > Chordata > Actinopteri > Perciformes > Anarhichadidae > Anarrhichthys > Anarrhichthys ocellatus. Next base: position 1,962,126 of record NW_022280053.1, read on the forward strand.
CCCACAAACTCAGCACTAGAAACACTCTAATTTGATTAACGTGTACTTTGCAGTTACTGGTGGAGTGAACATGTTTTGTGTGTGCTTCATCATATACATACGAGGCTTTGCCAGAGCTATCTATTGTTTGCTGCTTCTCTTAGGAAAATGCAGCATATTCGGAAAATGTATTGTTGCCAGTTCTTTTCAGTGCAGTTTGGCTCTTTGATTAAGAATTTTTGTACATTCAAACTGTTGTAGAAACTGTGCCAAGGCAATCAGAAAAATGTGTTGTCATCAGGTAGGAAACCAGAGTAGTGTGCAGCATAAACGCACAACTAAAAGACACTGAGTGCATGGTGTTTACCACTCAGATACATTAAACAACTCATTTAATTGGTGGTTTACACTTTTCCTCACTTTACCTCCCAGTGATCCTTCACATTTATCTCTCGCACTCACACGTTATGTAATCCTGCTTGCCACCTGCTATTGTCACTGTAGGCCAATATAATACACTTAAGGGTACAATTATGCCTTCCTCGTGAACACTGAGACTGTGCTACTAATAACGCCCAACTGTCCAAGAAGCCCATGAAGCAAGAATTACATCTGTACCACAATCACCTCAGAGCTGCGCTGCTGCTGTGTTATTGTTGTTGTGCTGGTGGTTTATGCACAGACTTAAGTGCAGCAGAGGTGATGTGAATCAACCTGAACCGAATGATGTACTGATAATGGTGATGGCTGACAGGCGAGGTGTCAGAGCAGGAGGGGTGTTTCAAGTGTAAATCGCAAACAACACCGTGGAGGAAATGAAGTGTATTTAAAACGTAAAAAGTATATATTTTTTAGTCTAGAAAGGTGCACTCAGTAGAGTGGAAATCTCCTCCAGGTGTGTTCGCAACGGCCATTGCTGTATTATGTGATGTGAATTAATACAACCCACAATTGGCTAAACCTCCATCTAGACACCAATCAGAGGAGCACACTCACTCAAGGACGCACACAAGCAACCAATCACATGATTCTCCTGATAACGATACCTCCCCCCCTCCCCAAAAGAAAAAACGGGCTCAGTGTAAGAGCCATGACAATTAGATAACTGTATCAACTTAATGATCTCAAGTTGAGCTTGCCGAGCAGATGCCACAAATATACATGTATATATACATATATATCACCCCTTCATTGATATTACTGTAGCTTGTGCAAATATGGTGGTTGTATGGTTTTGTGTGTGTCAGAATTTCCTCTAACAATCCAAAGCCAAGCAAGAATGAATACTGTGCACCTTTCTATTTATTTCATAATGATCTGATTTCCCTGTCTTCTGCCCACAGCATGCTGGGATATGATCCCCATGACCCTCCCCCCCCAAAAATATCCATGAATACATGAATAAATGCATCGTCAGTCCAGCAGCAAATCAGGTAGGTGTTTACTTTTTGAATTATGCGGCTGGTATCGAAAAAAAAACCTGTTAATGAGAAGCCCAAAAAAACGATTTTAATCTTTAGAGTCATTCAAAGTTGAAATGGAGTCAAAATTACTTTTCTTTCCCTTCACCATACAAAGACTCATTATTTCCGTCTCTCAGGTTTCTGTAATTATCCTGTTCACATTGAGAAGCCTTAATGAGTTTTGATGCTGCGCAACGATGGGGAAAAAAAACAAGTTCTCGCTATAATCCTGATTTTAAATGCTATAATCCTCACAACAAACACACCTTGACCAACAACCTTCCAGGTTAACTTCACAGGCTCCAATCAAATGAATTACATAACCAATGAAAGCTGTGTGGACAGTCTAGTTCCCCAGCAGGATCGTCATCATCAACTATGCGCCTCTACGGGCCAACCGCAGACTCTTCCACTGTTCAACAAACCACGCCACTTGCCTCGATTTCTCACTTTTTAAATGTCTTACATGAACTGAATATCCAGCACGCACATTGTGCTGTCTGAGGACACTCATACCAACACACACACATATGACAATCAGCTCAAACATAACCATGGTGTAATTTTAAGGAAAACAAGCATCCCAGCTAAAGTAGCACAAGCTTTGTCATTGTATCTGGGTCAGAAGAATGCAACATTCTCCAGCCCATATGTACTTGCACAGCTGTGCTTTGGGTGTGAGGCAGTTGTAGTAGCAGGAGCTGCTCCACCTTTAATGTACTCCCTCCAGCACTGCCATATGGAAAAAGGTACACCTCCTGTTTTCCCACAATAACAATCATCATGGTCATCAACTCTTGTAGCACAACACATACTCATGAGCAAACGTAAGAGGAAGAGAGCCACGCAAAAAGGAACATGGACAGACGGATACAGAGAGGGAGAATGGGGAGAGAGAAGCCAGGCAAACAACAGAGAGAGAAAATAACAATGTGTGTCATTTAATGTAACAGTGAAACAAGGAGGGGAAACAAGATGGATAATGAGACAGGAAAGGGAAAGGAATGACAGAGATACACATTCAGTTTTTGCATTTACCTGACAGGGAATCAGAAGACATTCTCTCTTGCTGTTGCATCTTGAATGTTGCCTCCAGTGTGAGACAGTGTGAATGTGTGGTGTGTGTGTGTGTGTGTGGTGTGTGTGTGTGTCCACAAGCTACAGAATGTGAGCAAGCCAGCACGCCTCACTGTGTGTTTTGATGACGGAGTCCGTGTAGCAGCTCAGGGAGTGAGTGAGCGAGCGAGCAACAGAGCCAGGAGCAAGGTATGGGAGAAGGAAATTGGCTTCTTCATTACCTCGCCAAGTGTCTCCAATCACATCCTCAGTTGCTCTCTTTCTCGTTCTCATTTGCTCCGAGTGTGTAGGTCTCACACCAAACACATGTACTGCAGATGGTGATTTATGAGGTGCACAGAGGCAGGGAGATGGGAGGAGCATTGAGGGAGGGAGGGATCCGGGGAGGTTGAAGAAGAGGAGGTGTAGGCTTACTCGCTCAGGCACTGAGCCATCACTCGTCCCTCCCTTCCGCCCCTTCCGCGTAACCTTGCAAAGCTTGCATGTACCACAACATCAGTTTGGCTGTGTGTCAGAGATCTTATCTTTACTGAACTTGCAGCCAGTGGCAAAATGCCACCGTGTCTACGTAACAGACCAGAAATTCAAACACTAGTGTTCTTAATGATGTTGTCCTTGACTGCGTGTTAGATGAAGATGAATGAATGAGTCTTTTTTTCTTACTTGATCAAAACCCCATAGCCATTAGATGACTCCATAGACTGTATATAACAAGTGGACGTAGTCACCATGATGTCTGTCGACGACCGTTTTGAAGCCTTGATGGCGACGGATTTTTGCATTTTTGGAAGCAGAAGTCACACAGCAGGGTGGAGCTAAGTACAACTGAACGCTGGACAAGACATATTGAGGCCAACAAAATGTTAAAATATACTTACATGAACTGAAAACACACTTTGAAAGTCCCAGAACGGATAACACTGTGGTAGCGACCTGTCAATCAAAAGGTAGCTCCGCCCTAAAGCATACACCGATTAACTGTCAATTTGACTTTAAATGGGACCATAATTTACTCAATGAACATCATGCTGTATTAAAGAAGACTTGAAACTAACGATTGAGACCATAAACTCATGTTTTACAATGTTTAATGAGGTAATAAATCAAGTGAGGAGTAGGGCCATTTTCCCATAGACTTCTATACAATTAGACTTCTTTTTGCAACCAGACGCGTCACCCCCTGATGGCCGTTAGAATGAATGCAAGTTTAAGGTATTTCTGCAACGGCTTATTGTTTGAGAACGGGAGGTTGCCGCCTGGATGATACCAGGTCTGGTTTGCACTATTATCTTTTTTTCCAAAACAGTGTAATTATGCATCCTTACACATCTGTCAGTATGCATGCAAGGAGCAATAACTTTATCCATGGACTTCACAGACGGTCCCTATTCACCCTCACAAACAACTAATGTGAGACGTTTTGGACTCAATAATTGAGACTTAAGGAAGAGATTAATCTGGTCAGTTATCCCCCTTGGCATCACTTCAATGCCCCATGTCCATTTTCAGAGCTTTGGCTGCCTTGTGGCCAGTGGAGCCACGCTACGTTAAATATAAAAGCGCACTCTCAGTCTCATCTTGGGCTACTGTGACGGCATATTATTCAATATTCATTTCATTTTTCATATAACAAAACTCTTAAGAATGCAGAAAAGATATAATTTGATTCTAAAATATGCATTCAGATTAAAAAAAGTAGCCCATTTGCCCTTGGAAGTGGATCTGGGATGCTGTATAATCAAGTCGTACCTCCCGGGGAAAGAGCAGTTTTCTGCCTGGAGTTGCTCCTCCCAGCCCATTAGTTAACTGCCTGCCGCTAAAATATTTCCCCGAGCTTCAATGTTTTCACCCTGATCAGCTCCTTCTTGCACACCGTGTTGTATTGTACTTGTTCACAAGGTTCTGGATCATTTAATGGCGGCAAGAGAAAAAAGGGACAGTGGGATCACTTACAGAAAGGGAAGTAAATATCGAGATGATTGTTACTGTGAAACGAGCAGAATGATAAAAGCATAGTCTCTGAGTTGTTACTCACAGTTGCTGTTCACCTATGTCAGCACTGCAATGTGAAGACCATAAAACAAGCACTGTTGGACAACACTACAGGACAACGTCTATGAATGCAACACAAAGTAAACTGAAGAAAAAGCCAGGCATGCTGTGATGAATAGATTCATATAAGCTACTTTTCTTGATTAGTATTACTGTCAAACTGCAGTGACTGCAATTTATGCAAGTTGATGAAAAAGCACCATCACCACCTTGCCTTGCTAGAACAGATAGCTGCATGAGTGTCATCCTCCGTTTATTGAATCTCTCAGTGGGAGCATGCTATCAGCGTCTGTTTCTTACAGCTTATTCTTAATTATCCTGCATCCCGTGGAGAATTTGATGACACACAGGGAGGAAAAAAAAGAGCCAGCGTCTCTAAGCATATGTCTCTGTGTTTACACAAGTTACATGATATTCATATAGCGATGATATTTCTTTAGCTGTTTTAACCAATTAAGCTTGGACTGAATGTACTGTATAAAAGATCTCAACAGGAGTACAGAGAGGTTCAGACGAACTGTTGGAGCACAGCAACCAGTGCTCTGTGCTCGTTGGAAATTGCCATTAATAATGATACCAATATGTGGAAAAGAAACCTCATATACGAAGTGGTATTCATCTTCATAAGCCCACTTCATAAGGTTGAACCTCATGTAGTAGTAAGTCAAAGAGAAAGACTGCTCTCTAGGTAGACGATTTAAATTGGGCGACTGAGTGAATTGTGTTTTTGTAATAGTTTCTGACAAAAAGCTGCCTGCATTATGTCAATGGGGACCACATGTGAACGACTGGTAACAGTGGCATGTTTTCATGTGTATTGAAACACCACCATCTAGTGAACATTTAATCAAATTGCAGCATTTATTTTGCAATATTTAATTCACACAGTCGGCCCTAAGTACTCACGGAGGCATCTGTTAGTATGTATGGAACATTCAGACATGGCATGTACACGCACATTGCTGTGAATGGGTACATCGTGTATTGAAGTAACAAACCCCCCCCACACACACTCACTCACACACACACACTGCCACCAAATGGCCTGATCTCCGGACCTGATGGGGAGGATTATTTTGGCTCCACAGACACAACTCCCGACTGAACGGTGTCGGCATTTCTTTTGTTGGGGCCTCATGCCGGAAACACTTTCTGCAGACCGAGTGCGCATTTTTGTTTAGTGCGGTAAGCGTGCATGGCTGACCTGTATAAGCACAAATAAGGCATGGTGGCGAATCTGATCTCATTTAGAATGTTAAGTTATTTTTGAAATGTAATGAATTAAACCTCCGTGGTCGTGTACTCTATTTCCAATCATTATTTGTCAAAGCAAGAATCCAGATAACAAGACCTGTGATGCTCTCAAGGTGTGCACGTGTAGCCGAAGGCTGAGTAACAAATTAGTTTGTTCTTGTGATTCAATTTAAGTTTCATTAGGCAAGACTGTTCCTGTGGAGATCAAGGATGTGTTATTCAAGGGAGACCTGATCAGATCAGCATCAGTTCTTCAAGATGCAAGCAAAACAAACAATGAAGCTTCATAATTGGTCATTAGAAATGCAAGTGAGAGACGGGTTCAAGATGTACAATCACGCCTGGTGCTGTCAGTGGTATCCATTTGTTCATTTATCCTCAGTAGTACTGTGTGGCATTATTTGAGGTTTTATTTGTTCAAACTGAGCTAACCTGGAGCAAAGTGGTGCTGACATTCAGCAGTGTTGCCTTTTTACTTGTAAATACAGTACACAAGGTCAACAGTTGTGTGTTTCAATAAAGGAAACTCTTCCACAGCCCGATGGATCAATAATCTACAGAACTGTAGGTGGATTGTTATAGTACGGGCAATGTTATGCTCAATACCAGGCGGTACATGACTATTATACCAATTACTCTATTACAATATTTATCAGTATTGTTTAGTCACGCCATCAATATGCACACACTATTATAATGTTAAACCTGCCTACATAAGTGATGCCATCTTACATGAATACATAAATGAAAAGCAGAACGAGAGGGCTTGTTTTATCAAATGCAAATACGCAAAGATGACTGATATTACAGTGTTATCTGTATAAGAGGGGCAGCAATGTAAATGCAGATTTCTATTTAAAAAAGCTTCTATGTGTCCGTTTAACCAGTGAGAGTTTACTGTGACCACCCCGGCACAAAGCAGAAGTAGTATTATGGAGTTTACCGACGGAAAAATATACTTTGCCTTAAAACTGACCGGTCGAAAAGGGAAGCTTGAAGCACCCTGTTATAAAATGCTAGCTGACACCTGCCAGTCAATCAGAAGCAAGTATTGTCTATGACTGTGGTACAAAGCTCTTTAAAGGACTGAAATCAAATCTCCACAGTACGAAGGGGAATTAACAATGAAAAGGTCAAAATAACAAAATAGCATTAATGTATGCTTTCCGAATCCTTCCATCCAAAGCCGTCAAACAACAGACTGTGCGCGTGGCTCAGTGTCCTTGTTCGGCTGCAGTCCATGCAGAGATTGGCTTCGACTTCAACGGTGTATCAGTCGTCCGGAATGGCTTCATCCATCCACTTCATGTACGCCAGACTGCCGTCCTCCACCGGGAAGCTGAGGACCTCTGGGTTTGCATAGGGGTGGACAGACCTGAAAGGGACCCGCGCAAACACAAGCATGTCAGATAAGATGCAGAATTACTTCATATAGATGAACACTAAATGATATCAGTCCGAGACAAAAAATAACCAATCATCTGGTGATCTCTTTATTGACATCTGTGTGTCCTCTCTATTATTATGGTAAGATATTATGTTGTTTTCAATAATCTGTGCTCGTGGGAGCATGCGGATGTTGAACAGATGAGCCCTGAATGGATATAATCCATGCCCTTCAAAGGTGATGGAAGAAAGTCCCATTCAGTTTTACAGTCTATAATATGTTGAGGTCATCACTGAGCACTGAGATCTAATAATAAGACTGAAACTTCTCCACCGTCTGTGTTTAAATGGATGTCATCTAAGACCTTAACAGTCTCTGTGCTGTGGTTGGAATGCTGACTAGAAAACATCCAAACAATTGTTTCGTACTAGGAAGGTGTGAAGCAGTTGAAAAACAGCCTTTTAAATGATTTTCATTAAAAAAACAGAAAGTTTGATTTAGGCTTACAATTGCTCATTAGCGAGGATTTAAACTGTTTTATTTAGAGTGACTAAATAACTGCAGGGCCTGCGGGAAATAGCCTGGGAGCAGAGAAGTGTTCCTTGCAGATCTGATCTGATCCCCTAACTTTGTTGAAAAAGCCGGCATGCAGGATAATCAAAGCAGCAGCAAGAGGAGGATCTCAAATGGTGCACGATGTCAAAAGCTTATGTGGTTGATGGGATCAAATTGTGTCATGTTAATTGAGTTTGTTTTAAGGGGCACGCTAGGCCAATACATACGCTACACCTGATGTGGAGGAACTGACAGCTTGTCTCATTTGACTGTTTTGTCAGTGAAGAAGGAGGCATTCATTGCATAATTTAAAAGGCCAGGGCCTACTGATACAGGAGGGTTTGTCAGCCGGTCAACATATCAAATAAGTCACGTGCATTATTATTGCATTTGGCTGTCATGCAGGAGAAGGAGGACTGCGTTTCGGTTCTCCGTTCTAAATTATAAATGTAAAGTCTCTCTTTATGGATGTCATTATTGACAGTCTCTTTTTTTATACTTTGAATAAATGAATAATTCACTGGTGTATATAGCGATATGCTGTTTCATGATTAACTGCTTGAACATGTTTTGTGCAACGTGACAGACTGTGAAAGAAAAATGCGGGAAGGATCAGAAAGGGCAACATCAGTCACCACAACCAGAGAAATGTTGAGAGGCTCAACATGATTAAGTCCCGAGCGAGCCCCTTATTGTGTGTGCGCTCCATCACATGCGGAGTCGGTCCATGTTCATCCAGAAAACGACACAGTTAGTTGGTGCTGCTGTCCTGGGGGTTGCGGACGTGAAATGTTAAAATCACCATCAATAACCACGCAGTCCAAGGCAATGCGGATGATGGACAGCAGTTCAGCAAAGTCATCCATAACAGTTTAAATATTAGGGTGGCCTGTAGATGTTTAAGAATTATTAAATAAAATGGCAACTCCCCCTCCTTTCTTCTTGTTGAACTCGTAAAACTGAAGTTGTCTTTGACAATTTAAAGTAATGATTACAAATAAAATGTACTGTAATAGCAGATTTAGTCGAGTGCATTTTGTTCCTTCTACTACTTATCAAAACAGGAAAAGGAATATGCAGTCCAGAAGAAGAGCAGAAAGACTGGAAACAGATTCACTAATGGTGAATACCAACATGGGCAAGGGAGAGTGAAGGGAGGAGGTATGAGGAGACTGACACGCTGACATTGAGTCTGTGGCGTTTTGTCTTTGTGGCGCCGATGCCGCTTGTGTGTCCGATTGCATCAACTCAGGCCTGGCTGACGGATGTTGCGGTGCTGAAGCAGAAAACGGTCCATCAGTACTGTAAGTCCAGATCCCGCCTACAGCCCCAGAACAGATTGAAGGTATCAATACAGTTGCCAAGCCATGTGTTCAGTGATAAGACTCCGTGGAACCCGTTAATCCCTCTGATGAATGCTGGCGGTGGTCCGCTGATAAAAAGCTGCCCTTCCAGTTCGTCCAGACAATTAAACAGTTCAATGAAGTCCTGATTTATATATTCTGTGAATATCCTTCGCCCCCACATGTAGAATAATATGATTCATTTTGGTGTTTATTTATCAGATAAGGATTCTTCTCTTTCATGTCACAAATCTTAGCTCCTGGATATTTAACCGCTTACGTCTCTGATAACGGCGTCTCCTTCACATGAGACTTTATCGTCTCCCTTCTGCTCAAAGAGATTTATTAATGTTTTGAACCTGTTTTCGAGTTGTAATGTCGGAGGGACAGTGGTCGGTCTTTATGCCCACCTTTTGGCTGACTGCCAGATGTCCTCAGTCGAAGTTGGCTGAGCTGAGCTCGTATATTTGCCCTCCCTGGGAGTACAGTCTCGCATAATCTTTAGGTTTTGCTGCCAGATCGTCCCAGCAAGTAGAAATCCCACTCACAGCACATGAATCCACTGCTTTTGTCTCAGTGAGTCTCGGGAAAGGTATGGTGTCATTTACAGGTAGCTGTCCATGTAAGTCTCTTCTAGTTCAGTTTAAAGGAAACGTCCTTAAATGTTTTGTAGTTTGAGACAAGTAGGAAGAAGTATGAAAAAGTGCCCAAAATAACAGAGAGCAAGTGAGAAGAGCATCTGCACTGTAGCCAAGTGGGAAGCAGCAACCATTTCGGATTCCTACGAATTCCAATTATTTTCAACCTGAACTTTCCAACGCAAATAGATGCCATGACAGCTTGGCATATCCACAAGTCTAACCGTCTGATGCTGCAATCACAAATGGTCAAATGAGCAGAAATATAGATGATTTACTCATCATGGTTATTGGATGTTGTTGCAGTGTAATAGTTGTTTCAAGTCGTGTATATGTGAGATCAGTATACAGTTTATCTTCTGCAATTCTATAAAGATGTGGTTACATTCTTGATCAAACACTTTGAACAAAAGCAGAGGAGATTTCCCATTTTCCTTAAAGTCTAACATCTAAAAAATATGTTGAAGCTGAAGCATCCTGTTCTCCTTCTCCTCCGTCCCACCTACACACCTACACCCACCTCCCAGTTCCTCGCTCTTAATACAACGTCTGGTGCTCTGACCTTGTTAACAATGACGCGGATGGGTTTACATTGGAGTTAATGAAAGTCGATGCGTCTCATACAGACACTAGAGGGTGCCTCGATATCAGCCACCGAGGGGCACCGATCAAGCTGCGGTATTTGAAGAGTTGGGCAGTGATAACGTGTTGATATATATTAGGTAATATGCTTTTTTTTCCATGAATAAAACGATTGTTTGATCACAGTGACTGGTTTTGTTCACCAGTGCAGTGGCCCACTGGAGGTTGTGAAGAACTACCATGGAGTAATTTCAAGTACACAATAAGGTCCAAGTTGAAAGTAACTGCATTGAACCTTTACAGCATGTCTACAGTAGCACGCACACCTTAAGCATTGCATGGTTGTCAACAATCGGAGATATCCATTACATAAAGCAATCTCTCACCTCACAAAATCTATGACTTGCTGAATCCTGGAGGTCTTTGTTTTCACCAGCTGCAACAACAGTGACATCTCATCTTACACTTCCGCGTTCTATTCCAGCATTCCTGTTCAGTACGTGTTTATCAGTAAGCTCACCATCAGAACTTCACTGGCATCCTGGATTTCTCCTTTCCAATAGTACCTAAAGAACCAGAAGACCCAAGACATTAGAACTGCACCATGTAGCACACGAGTACATGATGGACTGTAAAGCACGAGGGACTGAAAAGCACAATTAAGTAAAATCATTTTCATAAATGACTGTATTTTCTGAAATAACACATCAATCAAACCTTGGCCAACCATTCATTATGGCTGCTGTGACTCAGAGTAAGACTGTCAAACTGTACCAGAGAGGCTTTTATAGTGTCAGATGCATAACTGCCTCTTTGCTTTTAAACATGATGCTTTTTCTAAAGGATTGTGAAAGACAAACTAAGAGCCCATATTAACACATTTGAAATGTCAAAATAAATGTTGAAGTGTAAGACTAAATAAACCTGGATATAACAGAAACTCCTTTTCTATTACCGTCCATCCTCTCCACCCTGAGTTCAACTTCCACTTTTGTTAAACTTGTGGTTTATGCATTAACAGGAAAGCTCATTCATGCATATAAACTAAACCGCTTCGAAGGCTAACTGCCACTCAGTTTTGAGTGATGGGAAAACTGATAAAAGCATCGAGATACGGTGCATTCAGCTTGTGGTTTCCTTGTTAACCAGCTAAGTGGTGCAGAGAAAAAGAACACGTTGTGTTTAAGTGCACACAAGTTTCTGCACATGTGAGGGACAGAACAACAGAGCTATAGCCTTTGTGTTGGCGCCCCTGCCGGGTACAATGTTGTGTCAAGGTGGAGGGAAAATATGATTTACATTGTGGAGGTCCTGGAGAGAATGTTAATGCTGGCTGCCAGCCGCCTCTCCATGATCGCCCTGGAAAAAAAGGCAGAATGGTAGGACGGACACGGAGGGGGTGGATATGGAAAGAGAGGAAAGAAACATTTTTACTTTTACGAGCCACCAGCTGCTTATTGATTACAGCATTTAAACTTTGCTCTTTTATCACGTTGCTCTTCACAGCAGACCACAGGAAAGGACTTTTATGCACAATTATTCAGAAAATAAATGTTGAACTCGGTTTTCTGCTGCTGCTCAGCTGCTATTATAGTTTAATACCAACTGAGTCGTGCCACCTCTTCTTACCAGTGCCTCTGAAGGCAGTGGTCTTGCACCTGCACCGTGCACCACTTCCTTCAGTCTTGACATGTGGTAAATAGAGCTTGTTTACATGCAGCTAAAATGCCAACAAAAGGGGAAGAGAGTGCAAACACGGCGCTCTACCAGTTGTGGGTTTGACAGCACTGTATCTCTCCTCCAGATAGAAAAGTCAAACTTACTCTCTCTGTCTGGCTTCTCTGACTTTTTATCACTTTAACTCATTTCCAAGACATAAGATTACATGTTAGTGAGCTTTAGAGGTCCCAACATGTGGAACAATTCCCTTTGATGTATTTGAGCTGATGAATCAGTTAACAAATTTAACCATTTGATTCCAAATTTAGCTCATACTCGTTTTAGTATTTTTTCGAGGGCTACAGTTGCGTGAGGCAGACTGTAAAAGGTGAAACCTGGAGTCACTACTGTACCTGCCGATGTCCTTGGCTGCCTGTTCGGTGGGACTGTTGATGAGAAGAACAGAGTGGTGGCCTGGCACATAGCTCCCTGTGAGGGCTGAATGAAGCTGGACCCCAATGGACCACAGCCCAGGATACATGGACACGGACAGGACCAAGAGCTACAGAAGGGGGTCGGGTGCAATAAGGGACATCTCAATGTGTTGAAATGTTGAAGAGTTACCTTACAGACTTTAAGAGCATCCCGGGCTGATGTTTTTACATCTGACATAAATGATTTGGACATTTGGCTTCTTCGATGTTTGGATGATGCACATTTATAACTCAATTCAATTATCTGCTGGCCTCTGAAAGGATTGCCATGTTTGGATTGGATTCAGTATTTATCCTCTTATTATTTGGCGCTGTCTGTCACAGATAAATGAGTATAGGCCTTGGGTTTGGACGCAGTGACCAATTTATAATCCGTCCTACTTCTCCGCACAGCATCACAGCCAGACACGGCTCATCCTACACAAATAGCCTCTGGTCGAATAAATACAATCAATAGCAATTTAGAAAATTCCATCGCCTTGTGGATCACTGGAGTTTTTTTTTCTCAAAGTTTTCAAATGAGAAATGATTAAAATTGATCATGACACAATGCAGCTCTTCTTACCAAGCATGACATGAGCAGCACCGATCGAAACGCAGAGAGGAAGACAGCCTCTTTAACGCGTCGGAGCAGCCACTCCATCCTTTTAGTCGCAACAAATGTCATCTCCCGCAGTCCGGTCCGGCTGGTGCGCACGGGAAGAGGGACGCACTTCGTTCAGAAATCCGCTGAGACTCTCTCCGAGGAGGATTCGCGTTCCGTCATTCAGCCCGCGATCAAACGGCCGCTTTGTGAAAGAAAGAGGGGGGGGGGAAAGAATCTTCAGGGAAGTCATTGCCTTCTTTCTTTTATAATAAGGAAGTGCATTGTGTTGACACGTACTTTAGGGTCGGACTGTCAAAGGCAAGAGATAAATCTCCGCGCCGTTCAATTGGTTGCTTGACACTTCCTGACACGCCGGTGACCAATAAAATTGCCGGTTCACCTTCGTTCCGCCCTGCCCTCCGTGGTCCGGGTCATAATCGGCTTAGGTTCGTGCCTTTACCGTATAAACGCTCCGGGCTCAGGGCGGCAATTTAAAGCGGTGAACTCACGAAATGAGAAGAATGATAATAGTTTTATAAGAATGTCCTTCAGCAGTGGGCATGAAAATACACTAGTGTTGTGATTTAGACCAAGTAACATAACTTTCTTGTATTCAATCAATGGGAATGTTTCACACACTAATACCTTTATACATAATGGAGTATTAATGGAGTCCGACGCTTGATTTGGCAATGTTTATTCCTTCAGGTACAGCAGAGGGGGATTGAAGAGCCTAAACAATATGAGGAAGTCAACACGGTTGAAGTAAAATGTCCCAATAGTTTCTCCAGTGCCTTCATTCGTTCTGGTTTACTGTGACATTATGTTGACATGTTTTATAAATGACAAGGCTTCTGTCTGGAACAGAACAAATCAATACAACACAATGCATGAGATCCACATATCCCTTATTATTTATGTGAAAGAAACGAACAACTGCACAATCATCAGTCTCCACAAAGCCTCAACACAGCAACTACACCATTATAAGCTCTTTAGTTGCTGCAGTGAGCTGTAAACTTTAAATGCCCAGATGATAAAGTTTCAAAGACACCATTTGTGTGAATGATAACGTTTAAGGGACACTTGTTGCAAACTATTATAACTGCGATTAGTCTTTTTAGCAGGAGAGGAAGGAGCTTTGAGTAGCAGAGCATAATCAACACTTCGCACCTGAACAACACAGATGTGTGTTTGTTTTCACAATGAACGCGCTGATTACTCTGTAACGAGAGGAAAACATGTGCAGATGAACAGCACAGAAACAAACATGCAGAGGCGCGGAGCCAAAGAGAAAGTCTCTGTATCCTCCTGTTCGCTGATCCTCTCATGTCGACACACAGATCTGCTGGTGTGGCACCGCACACACACACACACACACACAGCTCACACACATCACCGTCACACACGGCGAGTAAAGCAACTGTCAGTTAAGCTAAATAGAAAAGCCAAGGACCCTGCTATAGGATGCATGGGAATGAGGAAGATTCACAGAAAAGGGAATCTTCAAGAAATATGAATAATTCAGAAGGTGGATTGTTGAAGCGAGAGCAAACCAACCAAACACTCTGCTTGGCATTCCATTGGCCAAGTACAGAAGTATGATGGGAAACTATACGTATAAGATGGATTAGTTGAGAAGAAGAAAGTCAGTATATCAGTAATATGTTTGTTGGTTATAATAAGTTGGAATATTCAACAGGATGTGTCAAAGTATCAGAAGTCAGCTCACTGAAGCTTTTCAAAAAGGGGTTTTATAAAGGACGTCCACATGGGGGAGTTGTGGGTCCATGCATTTCTCTATTCATATTCCTCCTTCCATTGTGAATACATTAAATGTAGAGTGTTCACTTAGCATGTATACAACTCACATCGACTGAGATGAAATGCAAATGCTCCAGCAAAGCAAGTTGCGTAACTCATCCCAGTCCTTTTGTTTTTGTCTTGACCTCTCCTGCCGCCATCGGACGCTGCACGGATCACAGAGCGAACAGCAGGGGGCGCCACGGGCCTCGCAGCTTCAGAACAAACCAATTTATTTCCCCGAGTTCACACGAGCTTCATTTGAGAGCCCCTCAGAGAGCTCCAATAGAGCCACTTAAGCCACTGTTCCCCAACATGAAAGAAGGCAAACCAAAATAGAGAGATGAAATAAAGGCGGGGAGCCGCAGGAGAGGCGTTTGATCTGGTTGTTCTGGGGCATCACTCAGAGGGGTTCACTTCCCCTAAGGAGCACTGAGGCCTGTTTGTCCCTTTAGAAGTCTAATGTGAAAAATAGGATACATTTTATTTCTGTCTATCTTTCTTGTCGGTTTGTCCATAATGAGGCCACAAGGTCTACAGTGAGAGCAGAAAGGAGAAAATGAGAGATGAGACGAGGAAAAGTGCAGCGGCATCTGGCAAGCCTTGCCTGATTCTCTGTTAAACTGCGAATGTCTCTTGGTGGGATCAACGAAGTTGCCTTCGCTGTGAAATAGAGCGAATTCTAGCTGGGAGAATTAGAGGGATGAATGGAGCGAGGTGTGTGAACACGGAAACAGAGAGGTTACAGAGAATTGAAACTCCGAAAGGGCTCCCTCGGTACATTCACTGCCAGTGTCTCCCTTTCTGTGTGGCGGTGCCCATTACTGCACTGAATGTGAGGTGGAGGATGTAGGGTCAGACACCGCGAACACAACCGGACACGCAGAGGTCAGATAAGTCCGAATGAAGGGACTTTCCGGGCTGTGATTACCTCTAAAGGAAGAGGCCGGTCCTCCCAAAGAGGTTAATTAAAAAAGTCGTTGGGGCCGAGCAGGGAAGTGTCTCCATCACCGCCGTGAACCCCGGCGACCCCTCCATCCTCCAGGACCGACACAACCATCCATCACTGCTGATTCCTGGGCTGTCTGGCCCCTGCTGGTCCTGCTGAAAACCCTGAGTGACTAAAAGCACAGAAGTATCTGTAGCAGCGCCGCAATTGTGACAAGCAGCGAGGAAAAAAATAAAAAAATACGCCACCGCCGAGACATCCTCTGCTGAAGTCCCGCAGGTAATGAAACCTCTCCCCTCTCAAGGATCAGACAAACACCATATCTTGTCATCTTCCCTCCATTCTCTCCCTCGATCTTCTTCTATTTTTATTGCCCTCTGTCAAAACAACTGGAGCGCACGAGGCCATTTATCAGAAAACTCAACTGACTGTCATGTTGCTTATTTCGTCTGTGCCCCCCAGAAAAAAAAGATTGCGAAAATAGAGTATTTATGTTTGTTTAGCAACATAAGCACACTGTTCATACCCAAAACCACGGGTATAAGCATTTAAGCTCAATGCTTGCTGCGAGGAGAAAGCAGAGTAAAGGGGAGCATTGCCTTCGTGGAACACAGCACGAAAGAATCAGCCACCATCAATGAAAGAAATCCCTCCAGCAATCCCTACCGAGAGGAAAGATTTGTCATCCCTATTTCCCTAGTTCTGGGAGGTGAGGCCAAAGGTGTGATAGTGTGCAATGGAGAGACACAGTGGGGACAGGCTGACTTGGGAGGGGGGGAGAGAGCGAGAAGATACGGGGGATAAGAGGAAAGACAAAGAGAGAGAAATGGAGCGTTTTGGTTGATTGGGTTTGAGATAGGACAGAGAGCCTGGAGCAATCTTACAGGGAAAAGTTAAACATTTTCATAAATCTATTCTCGTGGAGTTCACCTGCAGCGGCGGGAGGCTTAAATCGCGTCACGCTTGATTGGTTGAGAGGGAGAAGCCGATCCCCAGCGCGGGAGGTGGGGGGGGGGGGGGGGGGGGGGGG